>NC_057718.1:1150161-1167054 GCF_004010195.1 Chiloscyllium plagiosum | reverse complement strand
ACCAACCCATGCTGCAAGTTCACCCACCTTATTCTGGATGCTCCTGGCATTGAAGTAGTCACACTTCAAACCAACTTCTTGCTAGCCGGTGCTAACTTGCGTCCCTGAAACCTGATTTCAGACCTCTGTATTCTCAACCTTTTCTATACTCGAACTTCAGTTTTGGTTCCCATCCCCCTGCTGTATTAGTTTAAACCAACCCCAATAGCCTTAGCAAATATCCCCCCCAGGATATTGGTACCCCGCTGGTTCAGATGAAGACCATCCTGCTTATAGAGGTCCCACCTACCCCAGAAAGTGTCCCAATTATCCAAGAATCCAAAACCCTCCCTCCTGCACCATCCCTGTAGCCACGTGTTCAACTCCTCTCTCTCCCTATTCCTTGCCTCGCTAGCACGTGGCATGGGCAACAAACCAGAGACAACAACTCTGTTCATCCTAGCTCTAAGCTTCCATGCTAGCTCCCTGAATTTCTGCCTTAAATCCCCATCTCTCTTCCTACCTATGGTGTTGGTGCCTATGTGGACCACGACTTGGGACTGCTCCCCCTCCCCCTTAAGGATCCCCAAAACACGATCAGAGACATCACGATTCCTGGCACCTGGGAGGCAACACACCAACCGTGAATCTCTCTCATTCCCACAGAACCTCCTATCTGTCCCCCTAACTATGGAGTCGCCAATGATTACTGCTCTTCTCCTCTTCCCCCTTCCCTTCTGAGCAGCAGGGACAGACTCTGTACCAGAGCCCTGTGCCCCACTGCTTTCCCCTGGTACGTCGTTCCTTCCCAACAGTATCCAAAACGGTATACTTATTGTTGAGGGGAATGGCCACAGGATATCCCTGCACTGCCTGCCGGTTCCCTTTCCGTCCTGACTGTAACCCATTTGCCTTTTTCTTGTACCTGAGGAGTGATTACCTCCCTGTAACTCCTCTCAATAAACCCCTCTGCCACCCGAATGATCCGAAGTTCATCCAGCTCCAGCTCCAGTTCCCTAACGCGGTTCTCGAGGAGCTGGAGTTGGGTGCACTTCCCGCAGATGTAGTCAGCAGGGACACTAGTGGTGACCCTTATCTCCCACATTCTGCAGGAGGAACATTCAACTGCCCTAAACTCCATTCCCACTATTCTAAATTCCCAAAGAGACTGATGAATAAATAAGGAATAAAAAAAAACTTGTTACCTTACCAATCTGGCGCACAGGTCCTTTTTCTTTGGTTAGAGGAGGAGGATGGTGGGAGACACTACCCGAGCAGCATTTTGGGTAACGCAACCACACAAATATATGTCTTCCCAGAAGTCCTTCGCTCCTCCCTCGCTACTCTGGCAAAATGGAGGCCCGACTCCCGTGGTAAGACCCTTTTTAATGCAGGAAACTAACCCTTCCCGGCAGCCCTCGCTTCACCTCTCATTCTCTCCTCACCGCTCTGGCAAAATGGGTCAACCCACAGCAGGTGGATTGCAGCGGTTGACCTTCCTTGGGGGCAACAGAGACAGGCAATAAATGTTGGTCCAGGCAGTAATGCCCATGTTCCACGAGTGAATTTAAAAAAAATTGATTGCCTTACCAATAGAAGTCTATACTTACCAGAGGAAGCACAATGCAGGGTCACCTGATTAATCCCTGGGATGACAGGACTGTTTTACAGGGAGAAATTGAAGAAACTGGGTTTTTATTCTCAAGAATTTTGAAGAGTGAAAGGTGATCTCATAGAAACTTACAAAATTCTTGAGATTGACAACATAAATGCAGAAAGGGTATTTACCCATAGGGCAGAACAGGACCACACACCGGTATTTACCTTGGTTGTGGAGTCTAGAACTGTAGACTTTTATTCCCACTTTCCATTGTCCATCAGGTTTAGTCTCTGGATATCAATAAGTCAAGGCTGTTGAGGAGGTGAAGGCCTAATGATATATCACTGGACTGTTATTCCAGAGAGGAGAAAGTGAGGACTGCAGATGCTGGAGATCAGAGCTAAAAATGTGTTGCTGGAAAAGTGCAGCAGGTCAGGCCCTGAAAAAGAGCTCATGCCCGGAACGTCGATTCTCCTGCTCCTTGGATGCTGCCTGACCTGCTGTGCTTTTCCAGCAACACATTTTCAGCTGTTATTCCAGAGACCCAGGAAATGTCCTGGGTACCGGGGTGTGAATCCCGGCAGATGGTGGGATTCAAATTCGACAAAAATCTGGAATTAAGTGTCTAATGATGACCATGAAACCATTGTCGATTATTGGCGAAAACCCATCTGGTTCACTAATGTCCTTCAGGGAAGGAAATTGCCAAACTTGCCTGTTCTGATCGACATGTGACTTCAGATCCATTGTAATATGGTTGACTCTTAACTGTCCTCTGGGCAGTAATAAAGCAGCCTAGCCAGCGATGCCCGCATCATATGAGGAATTGAAAGCAGTTTTAACAACAGAATGTACCAAATTCTTTTTATTAAAGGAAAGTTTGCTACAAACAAAACTGCAGAAATCTTACCTGTACAATGCTTACAAGTGAACTGGTTTACGTCGACTTGCTAGAGGATCAGACAGGCGATCAGCTTGCTCTATCTCAACCTCCAGCAACTGAGCAGGTAGCCTGAGCTTGCTAACTCTGCTTTGAGGCAGCCTTTCGTTATACTATTCTTCCATCCAGACAGGCTGTGCGTTCAAACTCTGACACCATCCACTCTCATCACTCTCACCATCCACCATCCACCATGATCAGTTTGACCCCTGGCAAACATCACAAATGTGTAATCTACCATGGCTAGCTTGATTAATTGCTTAGGTCAGTATTGGAGTTCAAAGTTTGTGCGAAGACTTGTAGCTCGGGTGCTCGTTGCTGTGGTCCTGTTCGCCAAGCTGGAAGTTTTTGTTGCAAACGTTTCGTCCCCTGTCTAGGTGACATCCTCAGTGCTTGGGAGCCTCCTGTGAAGCGCTTCTGTGGTGTTTCCTCCGGCATTTATAGTGGCCTGTCCCTGCCGCTTCCGGTTGTCAGTTTCAGCTGTCCGCTGTAGTGGCCAGTATATTGGGTCCAGGTCAATGTGTTTGTTGATGGAGTTTGTGGATGAATGCCATGCTTCTAGGAATTCCCTGGATGTTCTTTGTTCAGTATTGGAGTACTGCATTCAGTTCTGGTCTCCCTGTTACATGAAGGATGCTGTGAAACTGGAAAGGGTTCAGAAAAGATTGACAAGGGTGTTGTCAGGGTTGGAGGATTTGAGCTACAGGAGTGGCTGAACATGCTGGGTCTGTTTTCCCTGGAGCGTGGGAGGCTGAGGGGTGACCTTATAGAGGTTTATAAGACCTTGAGGGGCATGGATAGAGTGAATAGCCAAGGTGTGTTCCCCAGGGTAGAGGAGTCCAAAACCAGAGGGCATAGGTTTAAGGTGAGAGGGGAAAGATTAAAAGGGACATAAGGGGCAACTTTTTTACACAGGTGGTACGTGTATGGAATGAGCTGCCAGAGGAAGTGGTGAAGGCGGGTACAATTGCAGCATTTAAAAGGCACCTGCATGGGTGTATGAATAGGAAGGGTTCAGAGGCATTTGGGCCAAATGCTGACAAATGGGACTAGATTAATTGAGGATATCTGATTGGCACGGACGAGTTGGAATGAAGGATCTGTTTCCGTACTATGACTATGACTCTAATAAGTTATTAAGACTCACTTGTGTCTCCCTAAGAAGGCTTATCTCTTGCTTTTAATGAAATGTGACCTCAGCTTTAGCTTGCTCAACTGAAATATGTTTGCACAGCATAATTGTTTGACAATCAAAAATTGTTAACTGATAAATAGTTCACATTATCACATCGGATTCACTTTATCTGTTTTAAACATAACTTCAGCCTTTCGCGTTACTGTGACATAGAACATAGAACAATACAGCGCACTACTGGCCCTTTGGCCCTCGAACTGTGAAACTAATCTGAAGCCCATCTAACTTACACTGTTCCATTTTCATCCATATGTTTATCCAGTGAACAATTAAATGCCCTTAAAGTTGGTGAGTCTACTACTGTTGCAGGCAGGGTGTTCCACGTCCTTACTACTCTCTGAGTAAAGAACCTACCTCTGACATCTGTCCTATATCTATCACCCCTCAATTTAAAGCTTTGTCCCCTCGTGCTAGCCATCATCACCCAAGGTAAAAGGCAATCTATCTAACCCTCTGATCATCTTGCATGTATTAAGTCACCTCTCAAACTTTTTCTCTGTACCGAAAGCAGCCTCATGTCCTTCAGCCTTTCCTCATAAGACCTTCCCTCCATACCAGGCAACATGCTGGTAAATCTCCTCTGCACCCTTTCTAATGCTTCCACATCCTTCCGATAATGTGGCGACCAGAACTTGTACGTAATAGTCCAAGTGCAGCCGCACCAGAGTTTTGTACAGCTGCAACATGGCTCATGGCTCCAAAACTCAATCCCTCTACCAATAAAAACTAGCATGCTTGTACGCCTGCTTAACAACCTTATCAACCTGGGTGGCAACTTTCAAAGATCTATGCACATGGACACCAAGATCTCTTTGCTCATCTACACTCCCAAGAATCTTACCATTAACTCAGTACTCTCTTTATTCCTGTTACTCCTTCCAAAGTGAATCACCTCACACTTGTCCGCATTAAACTCCATTTGCCACCTCTCAGCCCACCTCTGCAGCTTATCTATGTCCCTCTGTAACCTACAACATCCTTCCGTGCTGTCCACAACTCCATCGACTTTAGTATCATCTACACATTTACTACTCTATCCTTCTATGCCTTCATCCAGGTCATTTATAAAAATGACAAACAGCAGTACCCCACTAGTAACTGAACACCATGATGAACATTTACCATCTACCACACCCCTCTGTCTTCTAACAGCTAGCCAATTTCTGATCAAACCTGCTAAATCACCCTCAATCCCATGCCTCCATGTTTTCTGCAGTAGCCTACTGTGAGAAACTTTATGAAACGTTTTACTAAAATCCATATATACCACATCAACTGCTTTACCCTCACCAACCTGTTTGATCACCATCTCAAAGAACTCAGTTAGGTTTGAGAGGCACGACCTACCCTTCACAAGACCGTGTTGACTATCCCTAATCAAATTACTCCTTTCTATATGATTATACATCCTATCTCTTATAATCCTTTCCAGCACTTTACCCAAATGAAGTAAGGCTCACTAGTGTATAATTACTAGGGTTAGGAGACAGTGAGGTCTGCAGATGCTGGAGATCAGAGTTGAGAGTGTGTTGCTGCAAAAGCAAAGCAGGTCAGGCAGCATCCGAGGAGCAGGAGAATCGACGTTTTGGACCAGAGCCCTTCATCAGGAATGAGAATTTCCATTCTTTTCCAGCAACACACTCTCAACTATAATTTCCAGGGTTGTCTCTACTCCCCTTCTTGAACAAGGGAACATTTGCTATCCTCCAGTCTTCTGGCACTATTCCTGTAGACAATGACGACATAAAGATCCAAGCCAAAGGCTCTGCAATCTTCTCCCTGGCTTCCCAGAGAATCCTAGGATGAATCTCATCCGACCCAGGGACTTATCTATATTCACACCTTCCTAACACCACCTCCTTGTGAACCTCAATCCCATTTAGTCTAGTAGCCTGTATCTCCGTATTCTCCTCGACCACAGTCTTTTTCCAGTGTGATTACTGATGAAAAATATTCATTTAGCGCCTCTCCTATGTCTTTGGATTTCACACACAACTTCCCACTACTGTCCTTGATTGGCTCTAATCTCATCGTTCTTTTATTCCTGACATACCTATAGAAAGCTTTAGGGTTTTCCTTGATCCTACCTGCCAAAGACAGTTCACTCCATTCCAGCATTCCATCCAACACACACATTCCTTCAGCAAAACACAGAAACACCTTAAAACTGTGACTTTTCTGGTCACCACTGGATTTCCTTTGTTTTCTTCTTTCCTTATTTCATTTAATTTTATTTTAGCTGAACCAGGAAATTTTAGTTTAATGTCTGTGGAACCAGGTAGTACAATTGAAAATAAAATGTAAGCCATTTTGGGCTGGTGAAGAATTTCTTCACAATGGTAGTGAATGTTTGAAATTCTCTATCTCAGAAGATTGTGGACAATCGATCATTGAGCAGGTTCAAGACACTGATCAATAGTTTTCTAATTACTAATGAGTCAAAGAGTTCAGAGATAATGTGGGAAAGTGAGATAGATAATCATCGTGTTGAATGCTGGAGAAGGCTTGAGGAATCTACTGCTGTTCCTAAGTTCCTGTTCCACCTGCTCCAGGTGAGCTCAGTTCCCACAGCACACACCTGATGAGACGTTAAACCAAGATCTCATCCTCCTCCTCAGCTAAAGCATCCTGTGGCATTGTTTCGAAGAGAAGAGGAGATTGGTGTCCTGGCTAATTTTTCAATGCACACCAAAAATAATAGTTTAAAACAGAAAATGCTGTAGAAACTCAGCAGATGTGGGCAGTATCTGTGGAGAGAGAAAAAGTTAACATTTCAGGTTCATCAGAAGAACTGGATTACCCAATTGTTTCCACATTGCTGCCTGCAGGGGATGGCAAACTGACTGCTGTGCGGTTGCTGCATTATATTAATGTTTAAAGTAGCTGTCACAGATTTGAAAAGCACAATACAAATACAAAACTTCCTTCCTTTAAGTGTAATTTGTTGCTGTTATAAGAAGAAAGATTACGGAACTTGTCCAAAAGTTCACACAAGTAGCCAGGTTTACAATAGAATCTTAAAGACAAAAAGAGAGGAAATCAGTCAGGGTTCCTGCTTCTGATCTCATCCAACTTCCCTCTTGGGAAATGATTGTTTAACAAAAAAAATGCTGTTTTAAACCACTCTTTTAGATTTGGAGCTTGGATCTGTTGGAGGTTAAATGTTGCCTTTCTTCCTGGAAACACCTGATTTCACTGTTACAAGTTGGTGACTGAGATTAAAGACATTTGGTAGTTGAAGAAGGAAAGGAATCAGTTTCAGCAGTTGTTGTAAAAGCTCTGGGTGGCCTGTGTCTGATGTTAAATGTAGCCTCATGGGGATAGTATCAGACACAGGGAAAAATCTGAAATACATATGATCTGGACACCAATGTAATGAATCTACTGGAATTATATGAAGACATTATAAGCACAGTGGACAACGGGGACCAAGTAAATATCGTATATCAAGATTTCCAAAGGCATTCGACAAGGTGCTGCGCAAAAGGCTGCTGCATAAGATAAAGATGCATGGCATTACGGGTAATATATTAGCATAGATATAGGATTGGTTAACGGACAGGAAACAAAGTGTGGAGATAGATTTTTAGATTTTAGATTACATTACAATGTGGAAACAGGCCCTTCGGCCCAACAAGTCCACACCGACCCGCCGAAGCGCAACCCACCCATACCCCTACATTTACCCCTTACCTAACACTATGGGCAATTTAGCATGGCCAATTCACCTGACCTGCACATCTTTGTGACTGTGGGAGGAAACCGGAGCACCCGGAGGAAACCCACGCAGACACGGGGAGAATGTGCAAACTCCACACAGTCAGTCGCCTGAGGCGGGAATTGAACCCGAGTCTCTGGAGCTGTGAGGCAACAGTGCTAACCACTGTGCCACCGTGCCGCCCATGAGATAAATGAGTGCTTTTCTGGTTGGCAATCAGTGGCTAGTGGTGTGCCTCAGGGTTCAGGGATGGGACGGCAATTATTCACAATTTTCATAAATGGTTTGGAGTTGGGGACGATGTGTCGTGTGTCAGAATTTGTGGATGACATGAAGATCGGTGGTAGAGAAAAGTGTGCAGAGGGCTGAAACTTTGCAGAGAGATATAGACAGTTTAAATGAGTTGGCAAAGGTCTGGCAGATGGAATACAATATTAATAAATGTAAAGTCACCCATTTTGGTAGGAGTAACAGTAAAAAGGATTATTACTTGAATGGTAAAAAGTTACAGCATGCTGCTGTGCAGAGGGACCTGGGTGTCCTTGTCCATGAATCACAGAAGGTTGGTCTGCAGGTGCAGCAGGTAATTCGGAAGGCAAATGGAATATTGTCCTTCATTGCTAAGGGGATTGAGTTTAAAAGCAGGGAGATAATGTTGCAGCTGTACAAGGTGTTGGTGAGGCCACACCTGGAGTATTGTGTGCAGTTTTGGTAGCTTTACTTGAGAAAGGATGTACTGGCACTGGAGGGGATGCAGAGGGGGTTCACTAGGTTGATTCCAGAGTTGAGAGGATTGGCTTACAAGGAGAGACTGAGTTGACTGGGATTATATTCATTGGAATTTAGAAGATTGAGGGAGGATCTTATAGAAACTTATAACATAGAGTCATAAAGATGTACAGCACAGAAACATTCCCTTCGGTCCAACCTGTCCATGCCGACCAGATATCCCAACCCAAACTAATCCCACCTGCCAGCACCCGGCCCATATCCCTCCAAACCCTTCCTATTCATAGACCCATCCAAATGCCTCTTAAATGTTGCAATTGTACCAGCCTCCACCACATCCTCTGGCAGCTCATTCTTACACGTACCATCCTCTAAGTGAAAAAGTTGCCTCTTAGGTCTCTTTTATATCTTTCCCCTCTCACCCTAAACCTATGCCCTCTAGTTCTGAACTCCCCCACCTGAGGGAAAAGACTTTGTCTATTTATCCTATCCATGCACCTCAGGATTTTATAAACCTCCATGAAGTCACCCCTCAGCCTCCGACACTCCAGGGAAAACAGCCCCAGCCTGTTCAACCTCTCCCTATAGCTCAGATCCTCCAACCCTGGCAACATCCTTGTAAATCTTTTCTGAACCCTTTCAAGTTTCACAACATCTTTCCGATAGGAAGGAGACCAGAACTGCACGCAATATTCCAACAATGGCCTAACCAATCTCCTGCACAGCCGCAACATGACCTCCCAACTCCTGTACTCAATACTCTGACCAATAAAGAAAAGCGTACCAAACACCTTCTTCACTATCCTATCTACCTGCAACTCCACTTTCAAGGAGCTATGAACCTGCACTCTAAGGTCTCTCTGTTCAGCAACACTCCCTAGGACATTACCATTAAGTATATAAGTCCTGCTAAGATTTGCTTTTCCAAAATGCAGCACCTCACATTTATCTAAATTAATCTCCATCTGCCAATTCTCAGCCCATCTGGTCAAGATCCTGTTGTAATCTATACCTCCAATTTTGGTGTCATCTGCAAACTTACTAAGTATACCACTTCTGCTCACATCCAAATAATTTATATAAATGACAAGAAGTAGTGGACCCAGCACTGATCCTTGTGGCACTCCACTGGTCACAGGTCTCCAGTCTGAAAAACAACCCTCCACCACCACCCTCTGTCTTCTACCTTTGAGCCAGTTCTGTGAGATCTAACCTTGCTAACCAGTCTCCCATGGGGAACTTTGCCAAACACCTTACTGAATTCCATATAGATTACATCTACCGCTCTGCCCTCATCAAATCTCTTTGTTGCTTCTTCAAAAAACTCAATCAAGTTTTTGAGACATGATTTCCCACACACAAAGCCATGTTTACTATCCCTAATCAGTCCTTGTCTTTCCAAACACATGTACATCCTGTCCCTCAGGATTCCTTCCAACAACTTGCCCACCACCGAGGTCAGGTTCACCGGTCTATAGTTCCCTGGCTTGTCCTTACCACCCTTCTTAAACAGTGACACCATGTTTGCCATCCTCCAGTATTCTGGCACCTCACTTGTGACTATCGATGATACAAATATCTTATGAAGGGAATTGATGAGATAGAAGTAGAGAGGATGTTTCCACTGGCAGTGAAACTAGGCCAAGAGGGCATCGCCTCCAGATTAGAGGGGGCAGATTTAGGACTGAATTAAGAAGGAACTTCTTCACCCAGAGGATTGTGAATCTGTGGAATTCCCTGCCCAGTGAAGTATTTGAGGCTTCCTCATTGAATGTTTTTAAAACTAAGATAATGTTTCGAACAGTAAAGGAGTTAAGGGTTACAGTTGGAGGGCAGGCAAGTAGAGCTGAGGCAATGAATAGATCAGCCACGATCCTATTGAATGACGGAGCAGGCTTGAAGGGCCAGCTGACCTCCTCCTGCTCCTAGTTCTTATGGTCTAAGCTGATTGTGAAACTGAGTGGAGTCTGCCTAGAGTCTGCTCTTTGTCCCAGTTTAGCTTTCATTTCTAAATCATGGGATAACATGGGTTTCTGGGAGACAGTTCCCAAGAGGGAACCTTTACTTGCATGTTCATTTTTAAAAATTTTATTCTTGCATATAACTTTGGCATCGTTGGCTAGACCAGCATTTATTGCCCATCTCAAGTTCCCCTTGAGAAGGTGATGGTGAACTGCCTGTTTGAACCGCTGCAGTCCGTGTGCAGTGGGTTGACCCACAATGCCCTTTGGGAGAGAATTCCAGAATTTTGACCCAGTGACACTGAAGGAACAGCAATAAATTTCCAAGTCAGGATAACAAGGGCTTGAAGGGGGACTCGCAGGGGCTGGTGTCCCTATGAATCTGCTGCTCATGTCACTTTAGATGGAATTGGTCATCAGTTTGGAAGGTGCTGTCTCAGGAAGTTTGGTGAATTTCTGCAGTGCATCTTATAGATAGTACACACTGCTGCTATTGAGTGTCGGTGGTGTAGGGAATAGATGTCTGTGTGGTGCCAATCATGCGGGCTGCTTTGTCCTGGATGGTATCAAGCTTCCTGAGTGTGGTTGGAGCTGCACCCATCCAGACAAGTGGGGAGTATTCCATCACACTCCTGACTTGTGCCTTGGGGTGGACAGGCTTTGGGGAGTCAGGAGGGGAGTTACTCACCACAGCATTTATAGCCTCTGACCTGCTTTTGTAGCCACTGTGTTTATGTGGTGAGTCCAGTTGAGTTTCCGGTCAATGTTAACCTCCGGTATGATGATTGTGGGGGATTCAGTGACATCATTGAATGTCAATGGGCAGAAGTTAGATTGTCTCATATTGGTGATGGTCATATCCTGACATTTATATAGTGTGAATATTGCTGCCATATTTCAGCCCAAGCCTGGATATTATCCAGATCTTGATGCATTTGATCGTGGACTTCTTCAGTATCTGAGGAGATGCAAATGGTGCTGATCATGGTGCTACCATCAGCAAACATCCCCGCTTCTGACCTTGTGATGGGGGGAAGGTCCGTGATGAAGCAGCTGAAGATAGTTGGGCCCACGACACTATCCTGAGGAACTTCTGCAGAGCTGGTCCTGGAACTGAGATACCTGACCTCCAACAATCGCAACCACCTTCCTATGTGTCAGGTATGACTCTAACCAGTGGAGAGTTTGCCCTTCTATACCAATTGATTCCAGTTTTACTCAGACTCTTTGATGCCACACTCGGTCAAATGCAGCCTTAATATCAAGGGCTTTCCCTCTCCCCTGCCCTCCCCTCTGGAATTCGGCTCTTTTGTCCATGTTTGACCCAAGGCTGTAATGAGGTCAGGAGCTGAGTGGCCCTGGGGGAACCCAAACTGGGCGTCACTGAGCAGGTTATTGCTGAGCAGGTGCTGCTTGATGGTACTGTTGGTGACACCTTCCAATGCTTTACTGATGTACGAGTGTAGACTGATGGGGTGGATTGGATTTGTCCTGCTTTTTATGTACAGGACATACCTGGGCAATTTTCCACATTGTCCAGTATTGTAACTGTACTGGAACAGCTTGGCTACGGTAAGTTCTGGAGCACGAGCCTTCAGTACCAATGCCGAAATTATGTCAGGGTCAATAGCCTTTGCAGTATCCACTGTCCCCAACTGCTTCTTGATATCACGTGGAATTAATTGAATTGACTGAAGCATCTGTAATGCTGGGCACTACTGAGGAGGTTGAGATGGATCATCCACTCTGCACTTCTGGCTGAAGATTGCTGCAAAAGTTTCAGCCTTTTTTTTTGCCCTGATGTGCTGGGCTCTTCCATCATTGAGGATGGGGGATATTTGTGGAGCCTCCTTGTCCAGTGAGTTGTTAATTCACGACTGGATGTGGCAGACTGCAGAGCTTAGATCTGATCCATTGGTTGTGGATTCTGTTAGCTCTGTCTATCACTTGCTGTTTATGCTCTTTAGCACAGACAGTCCTGTTTGGTGGCTTCACCAAGTTGTCACCTCATCTTCAGGTATTCCTGGTGCTGCTCCTGGCATACCCTCCTGCACTGTCCATTGAACCAGGGTTGATCCCCTGGCTTGATGGTTAATAGCTGAGTGAGGGATATGCCAGGCCATGAGGTTACAGATTGTGCTAGAGTACAGTTCTGCTGCTGTTGATGGCCCACAGCGCCTCATGGATGCCCAGTCTTGAGTTGCTAGGTCTGTTTGAAGTCTGTCCCATTTAGCACGGTGATAGTGCCACACAACACGAGTGAGGATGTTCTCAGTGTGAAGGTGAACTTCATCCCCTCAAGCACTGTGCAGTGTACAATACATACCTGAGCATCTTCCACATTGTCGGGTAGATGCCAGTGTTGTCACTGTACTGGAATAGCTTGGCTAGGGGAGCAATATGTTTTGGAGCACAAGGCTTCAATACTATTACAAGAATGTTATCAGGGCTTTTGCAGTATCCAGTGCCTCCAATTATTTCTTGATGTCACATGGAGTGAATCGAATTGGCTGAAGACTGGTATCTGTAATGCTGGGGACCACGAGAGGAGCCCACGATTGCTGTGAAAGCTTCAGCCTTACCTTTTGCACGGTGTGCTGGGCTCTTTAGTCAATAGGAACAGGTATATATTTGGATCCTCTTCCTCTTCCAGTGAAATGTTTGATTGTCTGCCAACATACACAACCAGCTGTGACAAGACTGCAGAGCTTAGATCTGATCTGTTGGTGGTGGGATCACTTAGCTCTGTCTATCACTTGCTGCTTATGCTGTTTGGCATGCACGTGGTCCTGTTTGGTGGCTTACCGGATTGTCACCTCATCTTCAGCTGTGTCTGGTGCTGCTCGTGGCACCATCTGTGGGGCAGAGTTAACATTTCAGAACTGAAGAAGGGTCACTGGGCCTGAACTTTTAACAGTGCTTTCTCTCCACAGATGCTGTCAGATCTGCTGAGTTTCTCCAGCAATTTCTGATTTTGTTCCAAAATTCCAGTATCTGACGTTCCTCGTTTTATAATACTGGAGTCACATATAAGGCTTAACTGCAAAATAACATGAGGAAAGGGCAAAGGGAATTCCCTGAAGAAGACTCCAAAATAGCTGGTTGTTACTTGTTATGTGGATGTCTCTGGATATGTAAAAATGGAATAGATAGAGTACAGGGGAAAGTTGCATTGACTGTGCCCGAAAGAGATGCTTGAGCCCAGTCTTGGAAGAGCTTCCACATCCTCTCCCCATTTTTCATGTTAACTAGAAAGAGAGAGATTACACGAAGTATTGAGTTTGGTAAGGTTTAGGTTGAGTTTTATAGAAAGCTCAGTACTAGTCAAAGTCAAATTTCACAAGAGACGAATAGTTGGAATTCTAAGTGAACCAAAGTCCGAGAGGAGTTCTTAACCACTGCTCCTTTTCTTCATCTTTGTTAATGATGTAGAGTGCAGGGCACAATTTAAAACTTTTCTCAAAAACTGCAAAATTTGTGAACTGTGAGGAGGATAGCTGTTTGTTTCAAGAGCACATCAGCAGGCTAGTGGACATGACAGATTAAAATAACTGTCAAGAAGTTTGAAATGGTATATGTAATTAGGAAGACAAGAGAGTTAAAGATTATGAGGATAGGCAGGAATCTGGAGTAAAGGTCACAACCAGATTGACTATGATCTTAGTGAATGGCCCACTACAGCACTTAAATCTTCTGTTACTGAGTTCATAAGGGTGCGATTATATAAAAAGGGTATAATTCTAAAGGGGACAGTGGAGCAGAAAGACCTGGGCGTACATACACACCAATCATGTATATTGGCAGGGCAAATTGAAACAGCAATTAGTAAGGCACACAGAAACAATCAAAATAAGATTCTACATTTCTAAAACACTGGTTTGGCCTCAGTTGGGATACTGTGTCCAAACTGGGCATCATATTTTAAGAAGGATGTGAAGACATTAGAGAGAATGTGGAAGAGGTTGATGAAAATGGTTCCAGGGATGAGACACTTCTGTTATAAACGTACGTTGGAGAGGTGAACACAAGGCTCAATGATATTGATTGAGATATACAAAGTCATGAGAGGTCTAGACAAAGTTGACCTTCCACTGTTCCCATTTGTGGAAGGAAAAAGAAGCAGGGGGCAACAATTTAAGGTGATTGGGAAAGAACAGTTAGATATTTTTTGTGCAACCATTAATTAGGATGTGCAATGTACTGCCTGAAACTATGATGGAATCAAGTTATGACTTTCAGAGGAAATTGGATAATTAACTGAAGGGAAATCATTTGCAGGGAGATGGGAAAAGGGCAAGGGATTGGGACAAACTGATCTTGCAAAGAGTCAGTACAAACACAACAGGCTCTTCCTATGATATAATGACTCTATGGTGATTTTAATCAATCTGGTCAATAATTCTGTTCCGGGTGGGATTTTAAATTAGGCCTGCCTGCCCCAGACGCGGGGACACTACTGTGCCACAAGAGCCTGTTACAGCTAGTCTATGATTCAAGTAATTCTCTGTTGAACATGGAACATAGCATGGTAAAGCACAGTACTGGCCCTTCGGCCCTTAATGTTGTATCGGCCTTTTATCCTACTCAAAGATCAGACTAACCTGCATACCCTTCATTGTACTATCTTCCATGTGCCTCCCCAAGAATCGCTTAAATGTCCCTAATGTATCTGATACTACAACCACCGCTCTCTGTGTAAAGAACCTACCTCTGACACCTCCCCAAACATTCCTCCAATCCTCTTAAAATTATGCCCCCTAGGGATAGACATTTCTGCCGTGGGAAACAGTCTCTGGCTATCTACTCTATTTGTGCCTCTCAACACCTTGTACACCTCTATCAAGTCACCTCTCACCCTCCTTCTCCCCAATGAGAAAAGCCAGAGATCCCTTTCTTCTTAAGACATGCCCTCCAGTCCGGACAGCACCCTGCTCAATCTCCTCTGCACCCTCTTTAAAGCAGCCACACCTTTCCAATAATGAGGTGACCAGAACTGAACACAATATTCCAAGTGTGGTCTAACAAGGGCTCCATAGAACTGCAGCATAACCTCACGGCTCTCAAACACAATCCCCCTGCTAATGAAAGCCAAAACACCAAACACCTTCTTGACAACCCATTCAACTTGGGTGGCAACTTTGAGGGATCTATGGAAATGGACCCCAAGGTCCCTCTGTTCCTCCACACTGCCAAGATTACCTGCCTTTAACCCTGTATTCTGCATTCAAATTTGACCTTCCAAAGTGAATCACTTCACACTTTTCCAGGTGAACTCCATCTGCCACTTCTCAGCCCAGTTCTGCATCCTGTCAATGTCCCATTGCAACCTGCAAAAGCCCTCCACACTATCCACAACTCCACCAACCTTCGTGTTATCGGCAAACTTACTAACCCACCCTTCCACTTCCTCATCTAAGTCATTTAGAAAAATCACAAAGAGCAGAGATCCCAGAACCGATCCCTGTAGAACACCACTGGTCACCGAGCTCCAGGCTGAATACTTTCCATCTACCACCACCCTCTGTCTTCTATGGCCCAGCCAATTCTGTATCCAGACAGCCAGATTGCCCATATCTCCATATTTTCTGAATGAGCTTACTGTGGGGAACCTTATCAAACGCCTTGCTAAAATCCATGTACATCACATCCACTGGTCTACCTTCATCAAAGTGTTTTAGAACATAGAATATTACAGCGCAGTACATGCCCTTCGGCCCTCAATGTTGCACTGACCTGTGGAACCAATCTGAAGCCTATCTATCTGACACTATTCCATTTTCACCCATATGGTCATTGGATAAACATATGGATGATAATGGATTAGTGTCGGTTAGATGAGCTTCAGATTGGTTCCACAGGTCAGCGTAACATCGAGGGCCTATCCAATGACCATTTAAATGCCCTTATAGCTGACGAGTCTACTACTGTTGCAGGCAGGGCATTCCACGCCCCTACTACTCTGAGTAAAGAAATTACCTCTGACATCTGTCCTATACCTATCACCCCTAAGTTTAAAGCTATGTCCCCTCATGCTAGTCATCACATCAGAGGAGAGAGGGTCTCACTGTCCACCTTATCTAACCTTCTGATTTTCTGATATGTCTCAATTAAGTTACCTCTCAATCTTCACTCTTAAGAAAACAGCCTCAAGTTCCTCAGCCTTTTCTCATAAGACCTTCCATCCATACCAGGCAACATCCTGGTACATCTCCTGTGCACCCTTTCCAAAGCTTCTGCGTCCTTCCTATAATGCGGTGACCAGAACTTTACGCAATACTCCAAGTGCGGCCACACCAGAGTTTTGTACAGCTGCAGCATGACCTCATGGCTCTGAAACTCAATCCATCTACCAATAAAAGCTAACACACCATATGCCTTCTTAACAACCCTATCAACCTGGGTAGCAACTTTCAGGGATCTATGTACCTGGACACTGAGATCTCTCTGCTCATCTACACTACCCAGAATCTTACCATTAGCCCAGTACTCTGTAGTCCTGTTACTCCTTCCAAGGTGAATCACCTCACACTTTTCCACATTAAACAACATTTAAAAAACAAAGCCAAAGCCTTTGCAATGTCCTGGGGTGGCACGGAGACTCAGTGGTTAGCATTGCTGCCTCACAGCACCAGGGTCCCAGGTTCGATTCCAGCCTCAGGCGATTGTCTGTGTGGAGTTTGCACATTCTCCCCGTGTCTGTGTGGGTTTCCTCCGGGTGCTCTGGTTTCCTCCCACAGTCCAAAGATATGCAGGTTAGGTGAATTGGCCTTG
>NC_057718.1:1148028-1149462 GCF_004010195.1 Chiloscyllium plagiosum | reverse complement strand
TCCCAAGGTTGTCTCTACTCCCCTTCTTGAACAAGGGGACAACATTTGCTATCCTCCAGTCTTCTTGCTCTATTCCTACAAACAGTGATGGTATAAAGAACAAAGCCAAAGGCTTTGCAATGTCCTTCCTGGTTTCCCAGAGAATCTGAGGATAAATCCCATCTGGACCAGGGGACTTATCTATGTTTACACTTCCCAGAATTGCTAACACCTCCTCCTTGTCAGCCTCAATCCCATCTAGTCTAGTAGCCTGTATCTCAGTATTCTCCTCGACCACATTGTCTTTTTCCAGTGTAAATACTGATGAAAAATATTCATTTAGCATCTCTCCTATCTCCTCAGACTCCACGCACAACTTCCCACTGCTGTCTTTGATTGGCCCTAAACATACTCTGGGTCCTGCTTTTACTGATGAAAAATATTCATTTAGCATCTCTCCTATCTCCTCAGACTCCACGCACAACTTCCCACTGCTGTCTTTGATTGGCCCTAAACATACTCTGGGTCCTGCTTTTATTCCTGATATACCAATAGAAAGCCTTAGGGTTTTCCTTGATCCGACCTGTCAATGACTTCTCGTGTCCCCTCCTGGCTCTTCTTAGCTCTCTCTTTAGATCTTTCCTAGCTAACTTGTAACTCTCGAGCACCATAACCGAGCCTTCACATCTCATCCTAACATTAGCCTTCTTTTTCCTCTTGACAAGAGATTCAACTTTAGTAAACCACGGTTCCCTTGCTTGACCACTTCCTCCCTGCCTGACAGATACATACTTATCTAGGGCACCCAGTAGCTGTTCCTTGAATAAGCTCCACATTTCAATTGTGCCCATCCCCTGCAGTTTCCTTCTCCATCCTATGCATCCTAAATCTTGCCTAATCGCATCATCATTGCTTTTCCCCCAGCTGTAACTCTTGCTCTGCAGTATATACCTATCCCTTTCCATTGCTAAAGTAAACATAACTGAATTGTAGTCGCTATCACCAAAGTGCTCACCTACCTCCAAATCTAACACCTGACCAGGTTTGTTACCCAGTATCAAATCTAATATGGCCTCGCTCCTTGTTGGCCTGTCTACATACTGTGTCAAGAAACCCTCCTGCACACATTGGACAAAAACTGACTCTGAAGTACTCAAACTATTATATTCCCAGTCAATATTTGGAAAGTTGAAGTCCCCCATAACAACTACCCTGTTACTCTTGCTCCTATCAAGAATCATCTTTACTATCCTTTCTTCTACATCTCTGGAACTATTTGAAGGCCTATAGAAAACTCCCAACAGGGTGCCCTCTCCTTTCCTGTTTCTAACCTCAGCCCATACTACCTCAGTTGACGAGTCCTCATCAAACATCCTTTCTGTCACAGTAATACTGTCCTTGACTAACAATGCCATGCCTCCCCCTCTTTTACCATCTTCTCTGTTCTTACTGAAA
>NC_057718.1:1137352-1147684 GCF_004010195.1 Chiloscyllium plagiosum | reverse complement strand
CAAAGATCCCAAAAACACAATCCGAGACATCACAAACCCTGGCACCTGGGAGGCAACACACCAACTGTGAGTCTCTCTCGTTCCCCCAGAACCTCCTGTCTGTCCCCCTAACTATGGAGTCCCCAATGACTAATGCTCTGCTCTTCTCCCCTACTTCCCTTCTGAGCAACAGGGACAGACTCTGTGCCAGAACCCTGTATTTCATGATTTACCCCTGGTAAGTTACCCCCCAACAGAATCCAAAATGATGTACTTGTTTTTCAATCCTTTTGTCACATCCTGGAAGAATTCAGTAAGGTTTGTGAGGCATAACCTGCCCGCCACAAAGCTGTGCTGACTGTCTCTAATCAAACTATGGTTTTCCAAGTAATGATAAATACTATCTCTCAGAATCCTCTCCAATACTTTGTCCATCATTGATGTAAGACTGACTGATCTGTAATTGCCAGGATTATCCTATTCCCTTTCTTGAACAAGGGAATAACATTTGCCACCCTCCAATCATCTGGCTGTACTCCAGTGGGCAGTGAGGATGAAAAGATCATCACCAAAAGCAGAACAATCTCTTCCCTCGCTTCCTGTAGTAACCTTGTGTATGTCACGTCTGGATATTTATCCTTATGTTTTTCAAAATTTCGAGCATATCCTCCTCCTTAACATCAACCTGTTTAAGTAAATTAGCCTGTTTCACACTGTTCTCACAAATGTCAAGGTCCCTCTCAGTGGTGAATTCTGAAGCAAAGTATTTATTAAGGATCTCCCCTATCTCCTCTGACTCCAGGTGCGAGTTTCCTCCACTACCCCTGACAGGCCCTAACCTCACTCTGGTCATCCTTTCGTTCCTGTCATAAGTGTAGAACACCTTAGGATTTTTTCTTAATCCTATACGCTAAAGTTTTTTCATGCCCCCTTCTAGCTCTCCTAAGTCCTTTCTTCAGTTCCTTCCTGGCTACCTTATAACCCTCTAAAGCCCTGTCTAATCCTTGCCTCCTCAACCTTAAGTATGCTTCCCTCTTCCTCTTGGCTTGATGTTTCACCCAACGTTCTTTTACCCTACCATCCCTTCCTTGCCTCAGTGGGACAAACCTGTCCAGCACTATTATCAGTGCTTACTAAATAACCTCCACATTTCTATCTTGCATTTCCCTGAGAACATCTGTTCCCAATTTAGGCTCCCCAGTTTCTGCCTAATAGCATTGCAATTCCCCCTCCCCCAATTAAATACTTTCCGATACTGTCTGCTCCTATCCCTCTCCATGACTGTAGTAAAGGTCAAGGAGTTGTAATTACTATCACCGAAAGGCTCTCCCACCAAGAGATCTGACAGTTGGCATGGTTCGTTGCCAAAAACCAAATCCAATATGGCCTCCCCTCAAGTCGGCCTAGCTACAGATTGAGTCAGGAGTCCTTCCTGGACACACCTAACAAAAACTGCTCCATCCAAACTATTTGAACTAAGGAGATTCCAATCCATATTAAGGAAGTTAAAGTCACCCATGACAACAACCGTGTTACTTCTGTATCTTTCCAAAATCTGCCTCCCAACCTGCCCCTCTGTGTCTCTATTACTACTGGGGAGTCTGTAGAAACCTCCTGATAAAGTGCCTGCTCCTTTCCTGTTTCTGCCTTCCATCCACACTGATTCTGTAGACAAACCCTCCTCGACGACCTCCCTTTCTGCAGCTGGGATACTATCCCTGATTAGCAATGCCACTCCCCAACCTCTTTTATCCCCCCACTTCCCCCTCAATTCCTTTTGAAACATCTAAACCCCAGAACATCCAACAACCATTCCTGCTCCTGTGATATCCAAGCCTCTGTAATGGCCACAACATCATCGTCCCAAGTACTGATCCAAGCTCTAAGTTCATCATTCCTGCGTTAAAATAGACACACTTCACATCAGCAGGCTAGTGGACATGACAGATTAAAATAACTGTCAAGAAGTTTGAAATGGTATATGTAATTAGGAAGACAAGAGAGTTAAAGATTATGAGGATAGGCAGGAATCTGGAGTAAAGGTCACAACCAGATTGGCTATGATCTTAGTGAATGGCCCACTACAGCACTTAAATCTTCTGTTACTGAGTTCATAAGGGTGTGATTATATAAAAAGGGTATAATTCTAAAGGGGACAGTGGAGCAGAAAGACCTGGGCGTACATACACACCAATCATGTATATTGGCAGGGCAAATTGAAACAGCAATTAGTAAGGCACACAGAAACAATCAAAATAAGATTCTACATTTCTAAAACACTGGTTTGGCCTCAGTTGGGATACTGTGTCCAAACTGGGCATCACATTTTAAGAAGGATGTGAAGACATTAGAGAGAATGTGGAAGAGGTTGATGAAAATGGTTCCAGGGATGAGACACTTCTGTTATAAACGTACGTTGGAGAGGTGAACACAAGGCTCAATGATATTGATTGAGATATACAAAGTCATGAGAGGTCTAGACAAAGTTGACAGGACAAAACTGTTCCCATTTGTGGAAGGAAAAAGAAGCAGGGGGCAACAATTTAAGGTGATTGGGAAAGAACAGTTAGATATTTTTTGTGCAACCATTAATTAGGATGTGCAATGTACTGCCTGAAACTATGATGGAATCAAGTTATGACTTTCAGAGGAAATTGGATAATTAACTGAAGGGAAATCATTTGCAGGGAGATGGGAAAAGGGCAAGGGATTGGGACAAACTGATCTTGCAAAGAGTCAGTACAAACACAACAGGCTCTTCCTATGATATAATGACTCTATGGTGATTTTAATCAATCTGGTCAATAATTCTGTTCCGGGTGGGATTTTAAATTAGGCCTGCCTGCCCCAGACGCGGGGACACTACTGTGCCACAAGAGCCTGTTACAGCTAGTCTATGATTCAAGTAATTCTCTGTTGAACATGGAACATAGCATGGTAAAGCACAGTACTGGCCCTTCGGCCCTTAATGTTGTATCGGCCTTTTATCCTACTCAAAGATCAGACTAACCTGCATACCCTTCATTGTACTATCTTCCATGTGCCTCCCCAAGAATCGCTTAAATGTCCCTAATGTATCTGATACTACAACCACCGCTCTCTGTGTAAAGAACCTACCTCTGACACCTCCCCAAACATTCCTCCAATCCTCTTAAAATTATGCCCCCTAGTGATAGACATTTCTGCCGTGGGAAACAGTCTCTGGCTATCTACTCTATTTGTGCCTCTCAACACCTTGTACACCTCTATCAAGTCACCTCTCACCCTCCTTCTCCCCAATGAGAAAAGCCAGAGATCCCTTTCTTCTTAAGACATGCCCTCCAGTCCGGACAGCACCCTGCTCAATCTCCTCTGCACCCTCTTTAAAGCAGCCACACCTTTCCAATAATGAGGTGACCAGAACTGAACACAATATTCCAAGTGTGGTCTAACAAGGGCTCCATAGAACTGCAGCATAACCTCACGGCTCTCAAACACAATCCCCCTGCTAATGAAAGCCAAAACACCAAACACCTTCTTGACAACCCATTCAACTTGGGTGGCAACTTTGAGGGATCTATGGAAATGGACCCCAAGGTCCCTCTGTTCCTCCACACTGCCAAGATTACCTGCCTTTAACCCTGTATTCTTCATTCAAATTTGACCTTCCAAAGTGAATCACTTCACACTTTTCCAGGTGAACTCCATCTGCCACTTCTCAGCCCAGTTCTGCATCCTGTCAATGTCCCATTGCAACCTGCAAAAGCCCTCCACACTATCCACAACTCCACCAACCTTCGTGTTATCGGCAAACTTACTAACCCACCCTTCCACTTCCTCATCTAAGTCATTTAGAAAAATCACAAAGAGCAGAGATCCCAGAACCGATCCCTGTAGAACACCACTGGTCACCGAGCTCCAGGCTGAATACTTTCCATCTACCACCACCCTCTGTCTTCTATGGCCCAGCCAATTCTGTATCCAGACAGCCAGATTGCCCATATCTCCATATTTTCTGAATGAGCTTACTGTGGGGAACCTTATCAAACGCCTTGCTAAAATCCATGTACATCACATCCACTGGTCTACCTTCATCAAAGTGTTTTAGAACATAGAACATTACAGCGCAGTACATGCCCTTCGGCCCTCAATGTTGCACTGACCTGTGGAACCAATCTGAAGCCTATCTATCTGACACTATTCCATTTTCACCCATATGGTCATTGGATAAACATATGGATGATAATGGATTAGTGTCGGTTAGATGAGCTTCAGATTGGTTCCACAGGTCAGCGTAACATCGAGGGCCTATCCAATGACCATTTAAATGCCCTTATAGCTGACGAGTCTACTACTGTTGCAGGCAGGGCATTCCACGCCCCTACTACTCTGAGTAAAGAAATTACCTCTGACATCTGTCCTATACCTATCACCCCTAAGTTTAAAGCTATGTCCCCTCATGCTAGTCATCACATCAGAGGAGAGAGGGTCTCACTGTCCACCTTATCTAACCTTCTGATTTTCTGATATGTCTCAATTAAGTTACCTCTCAATCTTCACTCTTAAGAAAACAGCCTCAAGTTCCTCAGCCTTTTCTCATAAGACCTTCCATCCATACCAGGCAACATCCTGGTACATCTCCTGTGCACCCTTTCCAAAGCTTCTGCGTCCTTCCTATAATGCGGTGACCAGAACTTTACGCAATACTCCAAGTGCGGCCACACCAGAGTTTTGTACAGCAGCAGTGTGACCTCATGGCTCTGAAACTCAATCCATCTACCAATAAAAGCTAACACACCATATGCCTTCTTAACAACCCTATCAACCTGGGTAGCAACTTTCAGGGATCTATGTACCTGGACACTCAGATCTCTCTGCTCATCTACACTACCCAGAATCTTACCATCAGCCCAGTACTCTGTAGTCCTGTTACTCCTTCCAAGGTGAATCACCTCACACTTTTCCACATTAAACAACATTTAAAAAACAAAGCCAAAGCCTTTGCAATGTCCTGGGGTGGCACGGAGACTCAGTGGTTAGCATTGCTGCCTCACAGCACCAGGGTCCCAGGTTCGATTCCAGCCTCAGGCGATTGTCTGTGTGGAGTTTGCACATTCTCCCCGTGTCTGTGTGGGTTTCCTCCGGGTGCTCTGGTTTCCTCCCACAGTCCAAAGATATGCAGGTTAGGTGAATTGGCCTTGCTAAATTGCCCGTAGTGCTGGTGAATTAGTCAGAGGGAAATGGGTCTGGGTGGGTTACTCTTCGGAGGATCAGTGTGGACTGGTTGAGCTGAAGGGCATGTTTCCACACTGTAGGGAATCTAATCTAATCTAAATTCCATTTGCCACCTCTCAGTCCAGCTCTGCAGCTTATCTACGTCCCTCTCTAACCTGCAACATCATTCGACACTATCCCACAACTCCACCGACCTTAGTGTCATCTGCAAGTTTACTAACCCATCCTTCTACGCCCTCGTCCAGGTCATTTATAAAAATGACAAACAGCAGTGGCCCCAAAACAGATTGTTGCGGTACACCACTTGTATGTGAACTCCAGGATGAACATTTCCCATCAACCATCACCCTCTGTCTTCTTTCGGCTAGCCAATTTCTAATCCAAATCACTAAATCACCCTCAATCCCATGCCTCCATATTTTGTGCAATAGCCTACCATAGGGAACCTTATCAAATGCCTTACTGAAATCCATACAGACCACATCAACTGCTTTACCCTCATCCACCTGTTCGGTCACCTTCTCAAAGAACTCAATAAGGTTTGAGAGGCATGACCTACTCTTCACAAAACTCTGTTGACTATCCCAAATCAAATTATTCCTTTCTAGATGATTATAAATCCTATCTCTTATTACCTTTTCCAACACTGTACCCATGACCGAAATAAGGCTCACTGGTGTATAATTCCCAAGGTTGTCTCTACTCCCCTTCTTGAACAAGGGGACAACATTTGCTATCCTCCAGTCTTCTTGCTCTATTCCTACAAACAGTGATGGTATAAAGAACAAAGCCAAAGGCTTTGCAATGTCCTTCCTGGTTTCCCAGAGAATCTGAGGATAAATCCCATCTGGACCAGGGGACTTATCTATGTTTACACTTCCCAGAATTGCTAACACCTCCTCCTTGTCAGCCTCAATCCCATCGCGTCTAGTAGCCTGTATCTCAGTATTCTCCTCGACCACATTGTCTTTTTCCAGTGTAAATACTGATGAAAAATATTCATTTAGCACCTCTCCTATCTCCTCAGACTCCACACACAACTTCCTACTGCTGTCTTTGATTGGCCCTAAACATACTCTGGGTCCTGCTTTTATTCCTGATATACCAATAGAAAGCCTGACCCCCAGACCCATTTCCCTCTGACTAATCCACCAGCACTATGGGCAATTTAGCATGGCCAATTCACCTATCATCTTTACTATCCTTTCTTCTACATCTCTGGAACTATTTGAAGGCCTATAGAAAACTCCCAACAGGGTGCCCTCTCCTTTCCTGTTTCTAACCTCAGTCCATACTACCTCAGTTGACGAGTCCTCATCAAACATCCTTTCTGTCACAGTAATACTGTCCTTGACTAACAATGCCATGCCTCCCCCTCTTTTACCATCTTCTCTGTTCTTACTGATACCTCTAAATCCCATAACCTGCAACAACCATTCCTGTCCCTCCTCTATCCATGTCTCTGAAATGGCCACAACATCGAAGTCCCAGGTACCAACCCATGCTGCAAGTTCACCCACCTTATTCTGGATGCTCCTGGTGTTGAAGTAAATATATTTCAAACCGGTGCATTCTTGTGACCTTGAAACCATATTTCTGACCTCACCACTGTCAACTTCCTGGACACTGGAACTACAAGTCAGGTTCCCATCCCCCTGCAGAATTAGTTTAAACCCACCCAAAGAGCATTAGCAAATTTCTCCCCCAGGATATTGGTACCTGTCTGGTTCAGGTGTAGACCACCCTGTTTGTAGAGGTCCCACCTACCCCAGAAAGAGCCCCAATAATCCAGGAATGTGAAAAGCTCCCTCCTGCACCAACCCTGTAGCCACGTGTTCAACTCCTCTCTCTCCCTATTCCTCGCTTCATTAGCATGTGACACGGATAACAAACCAGTGATAACAACTCTGTTTGTTCTGGCTCTAAGCTTCCACCCTAGCTCCCTGAATTTCTGCCTTAAATCCCCATCCCTTTTCCTACCTATGTGCAGAGGGTGGTGTGTGTGTGTGGAATGGGTTGCCAGAGGAAGTGGTGGAGGCTGGTACAACTGCAACATTTAAAAGGCATCTGAATGGGAATATGAATAGGAAGGGTTTGGAGGGATATAGGCTGGGTGCTGGCAGGTGGGTCAAGATTGGGTTGTGATATCTAGTTGGCAGGGACAAGTTGGACCGAAGGGTCTGTTTCGTGCTGTACATCTCTATGACTCTATAATGTGTTTGTCACATTCTCAAAGAATTTAATAAGGTTTGTGAGTCATGACCTGCCCATCACAAAGCTGTGCTGACTATCACAAATCAAGTTATGGTTTTCCAAGTAATCATAAATCCTGTCTCCCAGAATCCTCTCCAATAGTTTGCCCACCACAGACATATGACCGACTGGTCCGTAATTCCCAGGATTGTCCCTATTCCCTTTCTTGACCAAGGGAATAATATTTGTTACCCTTCAATCATCTGGTGCTACTCCAGAGGACAGTTAGGACGTAAAGATCATCATCAAAGTCACAGCAATCTCTTCTCTCACTTCCTGTAGTAACCTTGGGTATATCCCGTTTGGCCCAGATGATTCATCTATCCTTAGGTTTTTCGAAATTTTCAGCACATCCTCCTTCCTAACATCAATGTGTTCTAGCATACCAGCCTGTTTCATGCTGTCCACAGAAATGTCAATGTCCTCTCAGTAATGAATACTGAAGCAAAGTATTGATTAAGGACCTCCCCTACCTCCTCCAACTCCAAGCACAATATCCCTCCACTATCCCTGATCAGCCCTACCCTCACACTGGCCATCCTCTTGTTTCTCACATAAGTGTAGAATGTCTTAGGGTTTTCATTAATTCTACCCACTAAATCTTTTGAATGCCTCCTGCTCGCTCTCCCAAATCCATTCTTCAGTTCCTTCCTGGCTACCTTGAAACTCTCTAAAGACCTTTCTAATCCTTGCTTCTTCAACCTTAAGTAAGTTTCCTTCTTCTTTTTGACTAGATGTTCCACATCCCTTGTCAACCAAGGTTCCTTCAACCTACCATCCCTTCATTGCCTCAGTGGGACAAACCTATCCAGCGCTAATCAGTAGGTACTTTCTCAAGTTAGACAAAAAAGAGAAAATGCTGGAAAATCTCAGCAGGTCTGGCAGCATCTGTAAGGAGAGAAAAGAGCTGACGTTTCGAGTCTAACTGACCCTTTGTCAAAGCCATGACAACAACCTTGTTACTTCTGCACCTTTCCAAACTCTGCCTCCCAATCTGCTCCTCCGTGTCCCTGTTGCTATTGTGAGGGGGTAGGGTTCTGTAGAAAACTCTCAATTAAGTGACTGCTCCTTTCCAGTTTCTGACTTCCACCCATGCTGCCTCTGAAGACAAACCCTCCTCGATGACCTCCTTTTTAGTAGCTGTGACACTATCGCTGATTAGCAATGCCATAGGTAGTGAACCTCTTTTATCTCCCCCATTCCTTTTGAAACATCTAAACCCCAGAACATCCAATAACCATTCCTGCTCCTGTGATATCCAAGCCTCTGTAATGGCCACATCATCATCATTCCAAGTACTGATCCATACGCTACATTCATCACCCTTATTCCTGATACTTCTTGCATTAAGATAGACACACTTCAACCTGTCACATTGATTGCACCTTCGCCCTATCTCTCCTTACAGACTCTCTGCACGCTGTATCTGGCTATTCACTATCTACTCCATCATCTGATCCATAGCTCTGGTTTCCAGCCCCCTGCCAATAAACCCTCCTGAAGAGCCCTAGCAAACCTCCCACCCAGGATACTGTTGCCCCTCCAGTTTGGTGCAGCCTGTCCCTCTTGTACAGGTCCCACCTTCTCCAGAAGGCATCCCAATGATCCACATATCTGAAGCTCTCCCTCCTACATCTGCAGCCACGTGTTCATCTGCAGTCACTCTCTATTCCTAGCCTGTTGATCGTCCAATGATTGACCAACAGTGGTTGTTGTCCAATGATTAGCTGATGACCAACTAATCATTATCCAGTCATTGACCAATAATTATTGAATGAATGGCTATTGATTACCAGTAGATGTACAGTGGGCGTAAATCTCATGTGTTTCAGCAACATTTCAATCACTTTATTAGTTATCTTGTGTATTTTTTTCTCTGCTAGCTATTGGCTAACATGAGTATCTACCTGTGTGCCATCACTGTGGGGACCATGTCTTACTACATGGCAGATCGCAAACACCGCAAAGCATTCCTGGAGACCCGACAATCTCTGGAGATTAAACTCAACCTGGAGGAACAGAGCCAGCAGCAGGTGAGGGAGTGTGGTTCGGGTTGTCACAGTATTGTGCACTGCCTAACTCCTGGCACAGGACCAGAAGAACATGAAGAAATATTACCCACAAGTCATTACTCTTCCCACCTCCCACTGAATTTAGACTGTCCCAGGTTTAAGTTATCCAACCTTCCATAATTTGCACTCCAGAAGCCAGTGCCAGTATCTTCCCTCCACATAAACCCCAATTTCTTGCCCATTCCACAAACTGTTTTCTCCAAGCAATTTTGTAATTCCTGTACCATAATAATATGTCATACCACGTTTTCTTTACAACATATGGACAAGTTCATTTTAATCGCTGAATTCCGTACCTCTTTATTCTGAAACCATGGTTTAGTTTTCACAATTTCTTGACTGACAGAGCCAATTCTTCTGCTGTTTCATTTTTAAATTTTAACTTCATTGCCAACATCCGGTGAATATCTTTGCTACAAAAAATGAAATGTTCACTGTCACAGCAATTCCTTGCAATTCATGTCCCTCACAATAGAACCACTACAGAAACCACTATTAAATATCCTGAAGAATTCCTGAAGAAGGGCATGTGCCCGAAACGTCGAATCTTCTGTTCTCTAGATGCTGCCTGACCTGTTCCAGCAATAAAGTTTCAGCTTTGATCTCCAGCGTCTGCAGACCTCACTTTCTCCTTAAATATTTTCAAGACAAGTACAGCACAGGGTTCAATAGACAATAGACAATAGGTGCAGGAGTAGGCCATTCAGCCCTTCGAGCCTGCACCGCCATTCAATATAATCATGGCTGATCATTCCTAATCAGTATCCTGTTCCTGCCTTATCTCCATAACCCTTGATTCCACTATCCTTGAGAG
>NC_057718.1:1127243-1131767 GCF_004010195.1 Chiloscyllium plagiosum | reverse complement strand
TCAGTCAAATCCATCGAATTCAGCACCACCTTCCTAACCTGCAATCTTCTTCCTGACCTCTCCGTCCCCACCCCAGTCTGACCTATCACCCTCACCTTGACCTCTTTCCACCTATCGCATTTCCAATGCCCCTCCCCCAAGTCCCTCCTCCCTACCTTTTATCTTAGCCTGTTGGACACACTTTCCTCATTCCTGAAGAAGGGCTTAAGCCCGAAACGTCGATTCTCCTGTTCCCTGGATGCTGCCTGACCTGCTGCACTTTTCCAGCAACACATTTTCAGCTCTGATCTCCAGCACCTGCAGACCTCACTTTTTCCCCTATTAAACAACCAACTTCGCAGTTGGAGGCAGAGCAGCGACACCGCAGCTGGGTGGGCTCGAACCACCAACCTTTCAATTAACAGCAGAACGCGCTAGCCAACTGCGCCACAGAGAGAGGCTAGAGAGGGTTAGATTTAGAGTGAATCTAACCTTTACACTGTCCCCATAAAATGTATCATCTCAACTCATTTGGACATACTTGTTCTAATGGTGTTAGTAACATTAATTATTTTCTGTGGTAACTGGGCTCTGGTTTCTCTATGGCCTTACTGTTTTATGTTTGGTTACTAACTAAGGGACTTTTGTTCTCCCTCATTAAAGCTTGTTTCAACCTTCTGTAAAGTTATTCCCTCAGTCACCTCTCCTGTTTATGTGTCGTGCTCCAGAGACTTCAGTATCATCATCTTGGCAATGGGAACGTACAGGAATAAGCTCTCACCTGTTCCCTTAGTGTGTGTCCTGCAGTCAACACAAGTCAGAGTGCTGTTAGAGAACACTGCATCTCAAGAGAAGCAGTTTAGTCCTCCCAGTTTAGCCTCAGTGTTGGTAACCAACCTGTTACGTGGCAAATTGTCAGATGTATTCTTAGCATCTATATAGGCAACTTAGATCACACCCTTTATCAAACTTTTCTTTTCATTCATGGGATCTGGGCATCACTGTCTGACCCAGTATTTATTGTCTATCCTTAACTGCCAAGAGGGCACTTAGGAGTCATCCACATTGCTATGGGTCTGGAGTCACATGTAGGCCAGACCAATAGTGACCCAGATGGGTTTTTCCTGACAGTCATTCCTGATGAAGGACTTTTGCCTGAAATGTCAATTCTCCTGCTCTTCGGATGCTGCCTGACCGGCTGTGTTTTCCAGCACCACACTCCCAACTCTGATCTCCAGCGTCTGCAGTGCTCACTTTCTCCTTTTCCTGACAAAATTGGCATGATCATCATTAAACTGTTACTTCCAGATTATTATTGAATTCAAATTCCATCTGCCATTACTCCATTACTGCACAAGAACAAGTGTAGGCCATTCAGCCAACTCTGTCATTTACTAGATCACTGCAGATTGTCTACCTCAACACGGTGTTCCTACACTGTCTCCACAATCCAGAAAGTATTTTTATTCACATAACCATCTAATACCCTCTTGAATGCTTCAAATGAACCTGCCCCCAGTGTATTTGCAGGCAGTGTCATCCATACCCTAAATATTTGCTGCACGAAGAAAGGTTTCTCTCACATCACCCTTCGTCCCTTTTGCCCTCTCATTCATTTTTCTTTGACAAGTACCTTCTCTATCCAGCCTGCTCACTTTAACAACCTCAAACACATCCTTGCTCAGCCGCCTTCTTTCCAAAGAAGAACTGCCTCAACGTCTTCAATCTATCCTCATCATAAAAGGCTCTCATTCCTGGAACTATTCCTGTAAATCTCTTCAGTGTTCTCTCCCTTGGATTCAAAGAATACAGTTTGTGATGGACTGTTTTTCTTAGGAATAGTAACGGGACTGTTTGAATCAGATGGGATCCATGAGGATCCATTAGGATGCCACACTGCAGTCTTTTTATACTTATATCTGAATCATTGGCTGTTGGGTGGAGGTTCTGATGACCCCTTGTTCTTTCACTGAGAGATTCTGGATTCCACACAGTCAGAGTTGAGCAGTTCCATGCTGGCAGAACATTGACAGCTCCTCTACCTTGCCTGGTGTTGACTCTGACTTGGCTGCCTGGTCTGTGAAGCCGGGGTCTGATTCTTACAGCCACCTCTCCCAAGGAGCTACCCCTCTGTTCGGGTTGGCAAGCTGACTTTAATTGTTCACACGTCTCAGCCCCTAACCCACCTTTGGGTCAAAATCCAGTGTCCCCCGACACCCTCATTTTGTCGAATCTGAGCCACCTTTCCTGTTTTCTCAGGAACGTCTCCTTCTGTCAATCCTACCAAAGCACATTGCAGACGAGATGTTAAATGACATGAAAAAGGACAAAGAGTCAAAGGAGCTACAGCAATTCAACACCATGTACATGTACCGACATGAGAGAGTCAGGTACAGCCCACAGATTGCGGGAGAGATCAGAGAGAGAGGAGTAGCCTGGAAAGGGAGCGAAAAAGCAAGTGACGCAGAGGGAGGGCATGAGAACAACAGGAGCAGCAAGAAATGGGGGAGAGGGTGAGGAGGGGGCCCTTGTTTTTTGCAGGGTGATAGATTTGGAAGAATTGGTGTTATGTCATGCCTTCAGAAGACATTTCTGCAGTTCATGATGTTGCTAAGATAGACACACATGGGTGTGAGAGAGATGTTACTGCACACTGCTGCTGTGGTGAGAGCTGGGTATTGTGGGTGCTGGGTGTAGTGGGTGCTGGGTATTGTGGGCGCTGGGTGTAGCAGGTGCTGTATATAGTGGGCATAGGGTACAACGGGTTCTGGGTGTGATGGCCACAATACTGAGAAAAGAGGGCACTGCGTGTAGAAGGTGCTGAATGTAGTGGGCACCAGGTGTAGCAGGCACTGTGTGTAGTGGGTGCTGGGTGTAATTAACACTGGGTGAATTGAATTGAATTTATTGTCCCGTGTGCCAAGGCACAGTGAGAAGCTTTGTCTTGCGAGCAGTACAGGCAGATCCCAGAGTGAAAAGTAGCAAAGATAGTAAATAACAGTAGTGGGTTATGTATGTAGTTGGTGCTGGGTGTAGCGAGCACTGGCGGTAATGGATGCTGGTTTAGTTGGCACTGGGTGTGGCGGGTGTGGGTGTAGTGGGTACTTGGTGTAATATTAAAGCCGTTGTTGTCTCTCCCCAGCATCCTGTTTGCTGATATTGTTGGATTCACTCAGTTGTCATCCACCTGCAGCGCACAGGAACTGGTCAAACTTCTCAATGAACTCTTCGCTCGCTTTGATAAACTGGCAGCGGTGAGTCGGTCCTTGGAGCTCACTCACTCACCCAGATCGTGTACATTGTTCACACACTCACACCGTGCGCACACTCCCCCCTGTGCACACTCTCCCCTGTGCACACTCTCTCCCCGTGCACACTCTCCCCCCGTGCACACTCCACCCCGTGCACACTCTCCACCCGTGCACACTCTCTCCCCGTGCACACTCTCCCCCCGTGCACACTCCACCCCGTGCACACTCTCTCTCCGTGCACACACTCTCCCCGTGCACACTCTCTCCCCGTACACACTCTCTCCCCATGCACACTCTCCCACCGTGCACATCCTCTCACTGTTCACACTGTGTCTCGCAGCTCATGGTGTGAGCTGGGATTTGATGACCGCCCGATGACTGTGACCCCTATTCATGGCCGAACCTCTCAGTGATTCACTGCCTCATAACAATCTCCTTCCTTTGCACAGAAATATCATCAGTTACGGATCAAAATCCTGGGTGATTGTTACTACTGTATCTGTGGCTTACCAGACAATCGGGATGATCATGCAGCGTGTTCGATTCATATGGGCTTGGCTATGGTCGATGCCATCTCGTGAGTATAATGTGATAGGCTCTGGAACACTCAGGGGCCCCAAAATACCAACTACCACCTCTCTGCCCTCTCCACAAATGACTCGATGTTCTTCTCAAGCTCCACAGTATTGTCCTCACAGTTTACAATAGTCCATGTTTTGTATTATCTGTAACCTTTGAAATTGTATCTTGCTCACCAAGATCTGGATCAGTGATTCTCCATACATACCTTCTTCCAGCCCAAAAGACATCCATTGACCGTTGGTCTTTGTTTCCTGTCACTCAGCCAACATTGTATCCACGTTATGACTGTCCCTTTTACACCATCCTGCCAGGTCTGTTGTGTGGCACTGTATCAAACACATGTACACCACATCACCAGCAATACTGTCATCGAGCCTTTCTGTTACCTCGTCAGAAAATTCCAGCAAGTTAGTGAAACTCAATTTTTTCTTTAGAAATTGTGCCGGCTCTCTCTCATTAAGCCACATAACCCAGATTGGTCTGTGTGGTTAACAAATTTGACCAAATTATTGTTGGAGTTTTCCCCATCACTGAAATTAAACTGAAAACAAACATAGAGATTGCTGGCCAAGTTCTGCAGGACTGGCAGCATCAGTGGAGAGAGAAACAGTGAACATTTCAATTCCAATATGGTTCTTGTTTAAAACTTCAGAACCCATTCCAAGGAGTCTTTGGATTTGAAATATTAATTCTATTTCTTTCTCCAGAGATG
>NC_057718.1:1124620-1127070 GCF_004010195.1 Chiloscyllium plagiosum | reverse complement strand
CACTCTCCTACCGTACACACCTTCTCACCATGCACAGTCTCCCACCGTGCACTCGCTCCCACCGTGCACAAACTCTCCCTGTGCACACTCACTCCCACCATGCACTCTCTCCCACCATGCACCCTCTCCCCCCATGCACACAGTCACACCGTGCACCCTCTTCCCCATGCACCCTCCCCCCCGCACACTCTCTCCCCGTGCGCGCACACTCTCCCCCGTGCACACTCTCCCCCGTGCACACTCTCCCCTGTGCACACTCTCCCTGTGCACATTCTCTTCCACTGTGCACACTCTCTCCCCGTGCACACTCTCTCCCCGTACACACTCTCTCCCCATGCACACTCTCCCACCGTGCACATCCTCTCACTGTTCACACTGTGTCTCGCAGCTCATGGTGTGAGCTGGGATTTGATGACCGCCCGATGACTGTGACCCCTATTCATGGCCGAACCTCTCAGTGATTCACTGCCTCATAACAATCTCCTTCCTTTGCACAGAAATATCATCAGTTACGGATCAAAATCCTGGGTGATTGTTACTACTGTATCTGTGGCTTACCAGACAATCGGGATGATCATGCAGCGTGTTCGATTCATATGGGCTTGGCTATGGTCGATGCCATCTCGTGAGTATAATGTGATAGGCTCTGGAACACTCAGGGGCCCCAAAATACCAACTACCACCTCTCTGCCCTCTCCACAAATGACTCGATGTTCTTCTCAAGCTCCACAGTATTGTCCTCACAGTTTACAATAGTCCATGTTTTGTATTATCTGTAACCTTTGAAATTGTATCTTGCTCACCAAGATCTGGATCAGTGATTCTCCATACATACCTTCTTCCAGCCCAAAAGACATCCATTGACCGTTGGTCTTTGTTTCCTGTCACTCAGCCAACATTGTATCCACGTTATGACTGTCCCTTTTACACCATCCTGCCAGGTCTGTTGTGTGGCACTGTATCAAACACATGTACACCACATCACCAGCAATACTGTCATCGAGCCTTTCTGTTACCTCGTCAGAAAATTCCAGCAAGTTAGTGAAACTCAATTTTTTCTTTAGAAATTGTGCCGGCTCTCTCTCATTAAGCCACATAACCCAGATTGGTCTGTGTGGTTAACAAATTTGACCAAATTATTGTTGGAGTTTTCCCCATCACTGAAATTAAACTGAAAACAAACATAGAGATTGCTGGCCAAGTTCTGCAGGACTGGCAGCATCAGTGGAGAGAGAAACAGTGAACATTTCAATTCCAATATGGTTCTTGTTTAAAACTTCAGAACCCATTCCAAGGAGTCTTTGGATTTGAAATATTAATTCTATTTCTTTCTCCAGAGATGCTGCCAGACCTGCTGAGCATTGTTTCTCATCAGGATTTCTGGCATCCACACCATTTTGTTTTCATTTCTTTAAAGCCTAGGATGAAGTCCTTGTCAGCTTTTAATTCTCATAGTTTTCTCAGTACTCTGTCCTCTGATGCTAATCCTTTTACAGTCCTTACTCCCTTTCATCTCTTATCGATTCATAAATTCACGAGTCATACAGCATGGAAGCAGACCCTTTGGTCCCACCGCTCCATGCCAACCATAATCCCAAACTAAACTAGTGCCATTGCCTGCTCCTGGCCCATATTCCTGCAAACGCGTCCTATTCGTGTACTTTTCCAAGTGTCTTTTAAACATTATAATTGTACCCACATCCACCACTTCACAATTATTCATGGGGATACTTTTTATATCTCTACAATGAATACATATATAAAATATCTGTTCAGTCCATTTGCCATTTTCTTGTCCATAATTGGTGGCCCAGGCTAATCCACTGAGAGGCTCAGAATAGTCAGGGGCACTCATCATTGGGGAAACTCCCCTTTGAGCAGTTTCCTGACATTGAGAATCTTAACTGGGACACTGTATGAAGAGCAGAGTCACTTTCAGGGAGCTGTGCTTGTGTGGGTTTTTAGTGTGGGGTTAGGAGAGTGTGGGTGACAGGGACAGTGCTGACAGTGGGTGCTGAGTAAGTATACGGTTTGTGTTCTGAATGTTGGTAGTGGGTGTGGTTATGGGGTTCCAGATTCTGGGTGCTTTGTGTGCATGATGGGTACCAACTGTTGGATGATGGCTGTCATGAGTTTTTGTTGAGGTGAAGAGTGCTATGTGTTGGGTATTGGTTGTTGCATTCAGTTTAGGCCATAGGATGTTGGGTGCTGTCTCTGGATGCTAGTGTTTGGCTGTTTATTGTTGGGTGCTGGTTGTTAAATCTGAGTGTGAATGTTGGTTGTTGAATGATATTTGTGGACATAGGGTGCTGGATGTTGGGTATTGTAGTTGGTCTTTGGGTATTAATGCTGGTTTGGGTACTGTTAGTTTGGTGTTGGGTGCTGCGTGTGCTTGCTGGATGCTGTTTATGGGGTGCCTGGCAGGTTTGTTTGGGTGCTGTTGGGTGCTG
>NC_057718.1:1090585-1120931 GCF_004010195.1 Chiloscyllium plagiosum | reverse complement strand
GCTCCCACTCCCCCCCCTCACCCGCATACACACCGACTCACTCCCATACACACTGACTCACTCATTCTTGCACACGCTCAGACTCAAATAGACATTCGCTTACATTTGTACCCACACTCATTCACACACACATACTCTCACACATGCATTCACAACCACACTTATACACACAATCACTCACTCCGCTCACATATATACATACACATTCACACTCTCGCACGTACTTGCCCTCAGGCACCTACAAACACTGTTTATTTATACACACTTGTATAAATACACATGTACTCCTGCACTGACTCTCTGTCTGTCTGTCTCTCTCTCTCTCCATCTCCCCACATCCCCGCCTCGTCTGATAAATGATATTTTAAACTAAGAAATTCATCCTGTATAGAAGAGGCCCTTTGGCCTATATAATCTGCACTGACCTATCTACAGTAGTCACACTTTCCAGCATTTGGTCCCTAGCTTTGAAGATTCTGACACTTAATGCTCATCCAAGTACTTTTTAATGGTTTTGAGGTTTTCCATCTCTGCTACCTTCCAAAGCAATGCATTCCACATTCCCAGCACCCACTGGGGTTCTTCCAAAAACCCCCTCTAAACCTGCTTCCCTTCTCCATAAAATTAGGCCCCTTGTCATTGACCCCTGCATTTTATCCGTTCTGTCTATATCTTTAATAACCTTATACATCTCAATCAGATCCCCTCTTAACTTGCCATGCTGTAAAGAATTTTGATTTGTTTTGGTTTTTACTAATGGCCTCTTGTTGAAACGAGCATAAAATGCTGCAGGTTTTGTTTTAAAAATAAAACAGAAGTTTATGAATGAAGCAATGAAGATGAAATAAACTAAACCATTTTGTTATAACACAAATTCAGATTTTAAAACCCACGTAAAAGTATAATCCCATTCATCACAAAGCGCTCCTTTTAAATTGAAACACAAAACAACGACTTTAGTATAGGACACCTTCTATAGTTCCCCAAAATACCACTTGTACATGCCCACATCAGATTCCCCAACTCTAACACCTCATTAGATTTACATAACTTCTGATTTCAGCGTATAAACGGGAACTGCAGAAAGCTGCTTCCTAGAGCTATTAGACACCTGATCATATATTCACTCAGTTTCAAGCAATCTCTGCAAGGTTTTATTCCAACACTTCTGGTCTTCTCTCTTCTGTCTGATATTAACTCTTTATGCCAGGATGGCTCAGAGCAGTCTAAGGTAAACAGAAAGTGCACTAAAGCACAATGAGTCTAAAGCTGGGTTTAAAAAAACTGTTTTTGAAGAAATTGCCCTGACTACAGAAATACTGACAAGTTTATTTAATTTCAGACTGTGCGTTAAAAACGTGCTTTTTGCATCACCCACAACATGGACGTGGGTATCACTGGTTCCTGTAGTATTTATTGTCCATCTCTAGTTGCCCCTTGGTGGCTGCTTTCTTGAACCTCTGCTGTCCATGCGGGAGATGCCGTTACACCCTGTAACACACTGAAAGAACAACAATATGTTTCCAAGTCAGCATGGTGAGTGGCTTGAAGGGGAACTTGCAAATGCTTGTGTTCCCAAGTATCTCCTGCCCTTGTCCTTCTGGATGGTCATGGTCATAGGTTTGGAAGGAAACAAAAACAGGAAGTTCAAAAGAAAGGTCACTCGACCCGAAACGTTAATTCTGCTTTCTTTCCCCAGATGCTGCCAGAGCTTTTGAAATTTTCCAGCAATTTCTGTTTTTGTTTCTGATTTCTATACTTCTTTGGTTTCTATTTAGTAAAGGTTTGGAAGGTGGTATCTAATTTAGAAATCAACAGCTCAAATTTACAAGATAGAATATTAAAATATATACAAATCACAAAGTCTGCATCACAATATACACACATTGCCATATACGCATGCATATGCTCATTCAGGTACCTACAATCACCTACACATACATATTCCCTCAGTACTGACCATCTGACAGTGCAGCATTCCCTCAGTACTGACCCTATGACAGTGCAGCACTCCCTCAGTACTGACCCTATGACAGTGCAGCACTCCCTCAGTACTGACCCTCCAACAGTGCAGCACTCCCTCAATACTGACCCTCCGACAGTGCAGCAGTCCCTCAGTACTGACCCTCCAACAGTGCATAGAACATAGAACATAGAAGAATACAGCGCAGTACAGGCCCTTCGGCCCTCGATGTTGCACCGATCCAAGCCCACCTAACCTACACTAGCCCAGTATCCTCCATATGCCCATCCAATGCCCGCTTAAATGCCCATAATGAGGGAGAGTCCACCACTGCTACTGGCAGGGCATTCCATGAACTCACGACTCGCTGAGTAAAGAATCTACCCCTAACATCTGTCCTATAGTGCAGCACTCCCTCAGCACTTACCCTCGGACAGTGCGGCGCTCCCTCAGCACTTACCCTCGGACAGTGTGGCACTCCCTCAGCACTGACCCTCGGACAGTGTGGCACTCCCTCAGCACTGACCCTCTGACAGTGTGGCACTCCCTCAGTACTGACCCTCGGACAGGGTGGCACTCCCTCAGTACTGACCCTGTGACTATGCAGCACTCCGTCAGACTGGCCCATTGACAGTGCCTGCTCCCTCAGTATGACCCATTGATGGTGCAGCACTCCCTGAGGCTGCTAATCACAGTTCGATTCAAGCTTTCTCTAACCTATTGCCTACACAAGATATCAGAATAATTGTGCTCATATCCAATTAGAACCCGATGGTTAAAGGTGAATTTGTTCCTTGTCTGCTTTGTCCACAGGAGAGTGCACATTTCAGAAAGCACCTGTAACTGTCTGAATGGAGAGTTTGAGCTTGAACCAGGAGAAGGGGAGAAGAGGAATGAGTATTTGCGGGAAAAGGGGATCACGACATACCTGGTGGTTGTGGCAAAATCTGCGGCTGTCAAGAATGGGATCAATGGAGTGGTGAATCTGGGGGGACTGGAGAGTTTCATGGAAACATAGAAAATACAGCAGCAGTAGGCCATTCTGCTGTTCCTGCCTTTGTCGTTTGATTCCTTTAGCCCCAAGTGCTATATCCAACTCCTTCTTGCAGTCACACTATGTTTTGGCCTCAACCATTTTCTGTGGCAGAGAATTCCACAGAGAACAAAGGTCAATCCAGCAAAGGTCATTTGGCCCTCCAAGCCTGTGCCAGCACATTTTATCCTTCCATTGTAAACCTGCCTTCACTTAGAAGATCCCTTCCTATTCATGAGTTTGTCCAGATATGTCTTGAAGGCTCACTACTCTCTGAATGAGGACATTTCTCCTCAGCTCAGACTAAAAGGTTTAACCTGTATCCTTAGACTGTGATTCCCCCAACTCCGTCTGTCCTCATACATCAGTCCTGTCATCTGAGGAATCAGTCTCGAAACCTTCACTGCACTGCCTGAATAGTAAGAACATCCTTCCTCAGATAAGGAGACTAAAACTGCACACCATATTCCAGGTGTGGCCTCACCAAGTCCCTGTATAATTGCAACAAGACACTCCTGCTCATGTACTCAAAGGGCACCATACCATGTGCTGCCTGTCCTGCCTGCTGCATGCTTAGACCTTGTTACACATTCCCTTCTCTCAACTTACAGCCATTCAGTCAATAACCTGCCTTTCTGCTTTTGCTACCAAAGAGGATAGCATCACATTTATCCACATCGTACTGCGCCTGCCATGCATTTGCTCACTCACTCAGCCTGATCAAGTCATGCTGCAGCATTTCTGCATCCTCCTCATCCTCCCTGTAAATTTAGGGATATTAAATTAATAATATATATTGTGAACAGGTAGGTTTCTAGTACCAATCCCTATGGTACCCCACTGTCTGCCATTTGGGAAAAGACCCATTTATTCACACTCTTTATTTCTTGTCTGCCATCCATCTCAAAACACTGGCCCCAGTCCCATACACTTCAATTTTGCCCTAATCTCTTACATGGACCTTTTCAAATGCCTTTTAAAAGTCCAAATAAACTACATCCACTGGCTCTCTCTGAACAGTTCTACTAGATATAGCCTTGAAATATTCCAATAGATTTTGCAAATCCATCCTGACAGTGTCCAATCCTGCACTGTTTTCCAAATGCTTAGCTATTATTTTGTAATGTATTCTGGCATTTTTCCTACTACTGACATCAGGCTGACTGGTCTATAATGCCCAGTTTTCTCTCTGCCTCCCTTTTTAAATAGAGGGATTACATTAGCTACGGTCCAATCTGTTGGATATGTTCCACAGTCTGTAGAAGCTTGTAAACGAGGCAGTATCCGAGGAGCAGGAGAGTCGACGTTTTGGACAAAAGTCCTTCATCAGGTTTTTGCCTGAAACATCAACTCTCCTGCTCCTCAGATGCTGCCTGACCTGCTGTGCTTTTCCAGCAGGATGCTCTCAACTTTAATCTCCAGCGTCTGCAGTCCTCACCTTCACGTATAGAATCTTATAAGATGACCACCAATGCATCAACTATCTCTAAGGCTGCTGTGGGATGTAGACTATCATTCCTGGGAGTTTATCAGCCTTTAATGCGACCAATTTCCCCAACACCATTTCCCTGCTAATACTGATCTCCCTCAGTTCCTCGCGATCCCTCAACACTGGGTTCTGCGACATTCCTGAGATGTTACTTATGTCATCCTTTCTGAACACAGAACCAAATTATGTGTTTAGTTAGTCGTCATTTCTCATTATGAATTCCCCTTTCTGACTGTAAGGAACCTACATTTGTCTTCATTAGTCTCTTCAAATACCTATAGATACTTTTTCAGTCAATATATATGTTCCATAAATTGCAAGCTTACTCTCATACTCTATTTTCCACTTCCGAATCAATCCCTCTCTCCTCCTTTGCTGAATTCTAAACTGCTCCCTCTACTCAGGTCTGTTGTTTTTATTCTGGCCAGTTTAAATACTCTCCCTGTGATTTAATTTTGATTCCTTTTTTATCTCTAATTTCTTTTGGACACTTGGCTTGTCATCTTTCCCATTTTACTTTTGTTGCAGACAGGAATGAGCAATTATTGCAGTTCATGCATGTGGTTTCGTGGGAGGTTATCACCTTGTGGTATTATCACTAGACCATTAATCTAATGATCCAGCTAATGTTCTGGGGACCTGGGTTCAAATCCTGTCATTAGCAGATGGTGGAATTTGAATTCGTTTTAAAAGTGGAATTAACACAACTAATAATGACCATGAAACCATTGCTGATTGTCAAGAAAACAACCCATCTATCCACTCACATCCTTTTAGAGAAAGAAATCTGCTATCCTCATCTGGTCTGGCTACATGTGACTCCAGATCCACAGCAATGTGGTTCACCCTGAACTGCTCTCTGGGCAATTAGGGATGGGCAATAAATGCCCACATCCTGTGAATGAGCAAAAAAGAAATGTTTGCTGTTGCTTTTCCACCATTGCCCCTTTCAGTAGTGTTCCCCAATCCAGCATAGCCAACTCACACCTTCTACCACTGGGCAGGTCGTTCTTGTGCAACCCCATGCCATAGAAAAATAATGCTTTAGAAACAGCACTTAAAGTGTTGGCGATGTAATCATATTACAGCCAACACACATTTTAAAAGTTCACACTTTAGAAACAATGTCCTCAGTTCGTCAATCGTGTTATGGCGAACTCATGTTAACAAAATATGCGTTATAGCAGAACAACCTGTAATTTCTTCTATTTAAATTCAGGACCCTAGTCTCAGAATCAATTATCTCACTTGCCACTTTGATGAGGAATTCTATCATATTCTGGTTGCTCATCCCCAGGGGGCCTCCCCAACTAGATTGCTAATTATTCCTTTCTTATTATACAATACAGTCTAAGATGGCCTGTTCTCTAGTCGGTTCCTCAATGCATTGGTCCAAAGAATGATCCTGTGTACATTCCAGGAATTCCTCCTCTCTAGTTTTGTTACTGATTTGATTTGCCCAATCCATATGTAGATTATAATCACACAAAATTGCAAAATTAATTTCCTATTTAATGCTATTCCCAACATCATCCCTATAGTTTGGGGGTCAATATACAACTCCACTGATGTATTTTGCCTCTTGGTATTCCTCAGCTATGCCCATTCTGATACCACATTGTTGCAGATAATATCCTTAATATCCGTCCTCACTAGTTTGTTAGTTTCCTATTAACTGGTAATGCTGTCCAACCACATTTTCCTTTTTATCTGTTGTTCTTAAATACTGAACATTCTGAATGTTCATTCCCATCCCCCATCACTCCTGTCTCTGTACGTTTGACTATTTCATCCCTGTTTTCATCGATTTACATGATTTACATGATTAATTCATCCATTTTATTACGAATGCTCCATGTGTTAAAGCACAAAGCATTAAGTCTTGTCTTTTTCACATTATTTGTCCCATTTGCATTGTCTTTTAGTGTCCCTGTTTGGTTCTGGTCATTGAGTTCCCACCTTCTTATTCCCCTTTCTGTATTTTATTTGTGCCCTTGATTCTCCTTCCTCTGGTACATTGCATAGGTTCCCATTAACCTGCCATTTTGGATTAATTCATCCCCAAACACTCTTGCTAATTCTCTTCCAAGGCACTCAGTCCTGGTCCTGCCCCACATGTAAATTGTCCAGTTTGTATTCTATGCCTTTATTAATAAACCTGAGATCCCTGCATGCTTTATTAACTGCTCTCTCTACCTGTCCTGCCATCTTCAATGGTTTGTGCACATATACACAAATCTGCTCCTGCGGCCACTTTAAAATTGTATATTGACTTTCAGTGTTCTTCTGCCCAAAATGTATCACCTCACACTTCTCTGCATTGGACCTCATCTGCCACCTTTTTGCCCACTCCACCAACTTATAAATGTCCTTTTGGAGTTCCACACTGTCCTCCTCACAATTTGCAATTCTTCAAGTTTAATGTCGGTCTTCAAACATTAAAATTGTCTCCTGCACACGAAGATCCAGATCATTACTGTATATCAGGACAAACAAGGCTCCCAATACCAACCCCTAGAATTTACACTCGAAACATTCCTTCAGACCTATGTTCCCTATTTCCCATCACACACCCTGTGTTGCTACTGCCCCTCTTATGCCACTACCTATAACTTTTCTCACCAGTCTGTTGTGTGGCGCTGTATCAATCACTTTCTGGAAATGTATGTACAGCACATAAGCAGTGTCACCTTAATCAAGCCTTTTCCGTTACCTCTTCAAAACCTGCAGCAAGTTAGATAAACACAATGTCCCCTTCAAAAATCTACACTGACTCTTGATAATCAGTTCACCTTTTTCGATGCGATGACGGTTCTATTTTAAGTCCACAATCAAAAATGCAGAAAACTAAAAAGAGACTGTCTTTACAGTGTAGAAGGAGACCCAGCTCTCTCAGTTTTTTTAAATTAATTCACAGAATTAGAGCATCGTTGGCTAGGCAGCGTTTATTGCCAATCGCTAATTGCCCAGAGGGCAGTTAAGAGTCAACCACGTTGCTGTGGGTCTGGAGTCACATGTAGGCCAGACCAGGTAAGGATGGCAGTTTCTTTCCCTGAAGGACATTAGTGATTCAGATGGGTTTTTCCAAAAATCGACAATGGATTCATGGTCATCATTAGATTCTTAATTCCAGATTTTCTTTAATTGAAGTCAACTTCCACCATCTGCCATGACAGGATTCGAACCCAGATCCGCAGGATGTTATCTGGGTCTCTAGATTAACAGTCCATCGATAATACCAGGAGACCATCACCCCCCCAGTATTGCAGCGTTCTCCAGTCACTCCTCATTTAAATAAGATTCTGCTTTCCTATTCCTCAAGCCAAAGTGACTGTCGTCATATTTTCCAATGATCTCTCTCCGATTTGATTTGTGACTTCTCTCTTTTACCCGAGCTGAACAAATGATCTCTCTCTCTCTCTCTCTCAGTCCCTGTTTCTGTAAACTTCTCCTTCTGTCCATCGTTGCCTCTCTTTCTCTGTTTCCTTGTTTTCTCTCTTTCTGTTTCTTTCTGTCTATCTGTCTCTCTTTATCTCTTGTCTCTCTCTGTCTGTCTATATTTCTTTGTCTCTCTGTTTTCTGTTTACCTGTGTGTCTGTCTGTCTGTCATTTTCTTTTCTTCTGTTAGAAGTACTTCTAAACACAAAGATTGGTAAAGATTTGGAACTCTCTTCTACAAACGGCATGTGATGCTAGATCAGTTGGTAATCTTTGTTAAGCAAAGATATGAAGGAATATGGGCCAAAGACAGGCACGTGGAGTTAGGTCATAGTTCAGCCATAATCTCATAGAATGGCAGAACAGGGTCAAGGGGCTGATTGGCCTACTCCTGTTCCTATACCTCTCTCTCTCTCTGTCTCTTTGTCTTTTTGATTTATCCAGCAATCTCTCTCTCTCTCTCTCTCTCATCTGTTTACCAGATAATCTGCTCTTTTTCAGAAGTTGTCTCTCACATCATCCAATGGAAACTCACCCCTGTTGATCAACACCACAGACTGTAATGGCAGTCTACATACCAACTGCACCACACCTGATGACCCAGAGGAGCTTGATACACGGGTAAGTGAATGGCACAGCCTGCCATTGAGCACAATGGGAGCAAATAGGATACCTGGAACTTTCAATATCCATTTCACATTGTATCTTTCCTGCAGCAAGGTGATCCTAAAAGGTGTCTAGTGATACCTGCTAACTCTGTGTCTAGCTGCTTGGTCTGCAAACCTTGACTGCAGACAGCAATATCCCCAGGTTTACCATCCTTTGACATCCAAGTCCCAGTCCGTGCACAACAGCGAGCTGTTCCTGTTAGAGACATTGTTGATGGTGGTAGATATGGTCAAAGAGAGTGGTGCTGGAAAAGCACAGGTGGTCAAGCAGCATCTGAAGAGCTGGAGAATCGACGTTTTGAGCATAAGCCCTTCATCAGGATACGGTGTCAATTAAGAAAGCTGCTTTATTCTGGATGGTGTTGTTCTTGAGTCTTGTCAGAGCTGGACCCATTCAGACAAGTGGGGATTATTCCATCACAGAGGAGACAGATTATTCCATCGTACTCCAGACTTGTGTTTTGTAGATGGTGGATAGGCATAGGGCAGTCAGGAAGTTTTCCTCTGACCTATTCTTGTTACCACTGTATTAATGGATAGTCCAGTTCAGTTTCTGGTCAGTGATAACCCTCAGGTATAGTGATTCAGTGATGGTAATGCCATTGAATGACCAGGAGGTTAGATCATGACTTATTGGAGAAAGTCATTGCCTGGCATTTGTGTGGCATGAATAGTACTAGCCTTTTATGAGCCCAAGCCTGGATATTATCCAGGTTGTGTTGCACTTGAACACTGACTGCTTCAGTATCTGTGGAGTTGTAAATGGAGCTGAACACTGTGCAGTCATCAACGAACATCCCCATTTCAATCTTTAAGGTGGAGGGAAGGTCATTGATGAGGCAGCTGTAGATGGTTGGGCCTGAGGAACTCCTGCAGAGATGTCCTGGAGCTGAGATGAGTGACCCTCCAACAACCACGGCTGCAGGCATTTGGATGGGTATATGAATAGGAAGGGTTTGGAGGGATATGGGGCGGGTGCTGGCAGGTGGGACTAGATTGGGTTGGGATATCTGGTCGGCATGGACGGGTGGGACCGAAGGGTCTGTTTCCATGCTGTACATCTCTATGACTCTATGTGACTGGTATGACTCCAACCAGTGAAGAGTTTGCCCCCGATTCCCACTGATTCCAGTCTTACTCGTGCTCCTTAATGCCACACTCGGGCGAATGCAGCCTTGATGTCAAGGGCTGTCCCTCTCCCCTCGCCTCTGGAATTCAGCTCTTTTGTCCATGTTTGACCCAAGGCTGTAATGAGGTCAGGAGCTGAGTGACCCTGGGGGAACCCAAACTGGGTGTCACTGAGCAGGTTATTGCTGAGCAGGTGCTGCTTGGTAGCTCTGTTACTGACACCTTCCTTCACACTTTATTGATTATTGAGAGTAGACTAATGGGTTGGTAAATAGCTGGGTTGAATTTGTCGTGTTTTTTGTAGACAAGAAATACCTTAGTCTTTTTCCACACTTTCGGGTAGATGCCACTGTTGTAGTGGGACAACATGCAGATGATGTTATAAAAGGGTAATGCCTTGCTCCATGCTACAGTGCTAAAGTGCCAGATAAACTATGCAGCAGGGGGATGGGAACCTGAATTGTAGCTCCAGTGTACAGGCGGTTGAGGGTAGCGAGATCAGGGATAGGGGTTTACAAGGTCGCGAGAGGGCACCGGCAATCAGGATGTTGGTGTGTACTTCAACACCAGGAGCATCCGGAATAAGGTGGATGAACTTGCAGCCTGGATTGGTACCTGGGATTTCGATGTTGTGGCCATTTCAGAGTCATGGCTAGAGGAGGGACAGGAATGGTTGCTGCAGATTCCGGGATTTAGATGTTTCAGGAAGAACAGAGATGATAGTAAAAGAGGCTGGGGATGTGGCATTCTGAATCAAGGGTAGTATGACAGCAGTTGTGACAACATTTGAGGACTCATCCACTGAGATAGTTTGGGCTGAGGTTAGAAACAGGAAAGGAGAGGTCACCCTGTTGGGAGTTTTCTATCAGCTCCGAATTGTTCCAGGGATGTAGTGGAAAGGTTAGCAAAGACGATTCTAAATAGGAGCGAGAGTAACAGGGTAGTTGTTATGGGGGACTTTAACTTCCCCAATATTGACTGAGAATACTAGAGTTCAAGTAGTTTAGGTGGGTCAGTTTTTGATCAATGTGTGCAGGAGGGTTTCCTGACACAGTATGTAGACAGGCCAACAAGGGGCGAGGCCACATTGGATTTGGTGCTGGGGAATGAACCCGGCCAGGTGTTAGATTTGGAGGCAGGTGAGTAACTTGGCGATAGTGACCACAATTTGGTTATGTTTACAATAGCAATGGGCAGGGATAGGTATATACCGCAGGGAAAGAGGTATAACTGGGGAAAAGGCAATTATGATGCAATTAGGCAAGATTTAGGATGGGGAAGGAAACTGCAGAGGATGGACACACTTGAAATGTGGAGCTTATTCAAGGAACAGCTACTGCATACCTATATACCTCCAGTATATACCTATCAGGCAGGGAGGTAGTTGCCGAGACAGGGAGCCATGGTTTACTAAGGAAGTTGAATTCTTCTCAAGAGGAAGAAGAAGGCTTATGTGAGAATGAAACGTGAGGGCTCAGTTAGGGGGCTTGAGAGTTATAGGTCAGCCAGAAAAGATCTAAAGAGAGTGCTAAGAGCCAGGAGGGGACATGAGACGTTGTTGGCAGATAGGATCAAGGAAAACCCTAAGGCCTTCTGTAGATATATCAGGAATAAAAGAATGACTAGAGTAAGACTAGGGCCAATCAAAGATTGTACTGGGAAGTTGTGTATGGAATCTGAGGACATGGGGAAGCACTTAATGAATATTTTTTGTCAGTATTCACATTGGAAAAGGGCAATGTTAGTGAGAATATGGAGAGACAAGCTACAAGATTAGATGGGATTGTGGCTGACAGAGAGGAAGTTTTAGCAATTTTGGAAGATCTGAAAATAGATAAGACCCCTGGGCTGGATGGGATTTATCCTCCGATTCTCTGGGAAGCCAGGGAAGAGATTGCTGAGCCTTTGGCTTTGATCTTTATGTCATAATGGTCAACAGGATTAGTGCCAGAAGACTGGAGGATAGCAAATGCTGTTCCCTTGTTTAAGAAGGGAAGTCGGGACAAACCTGGTAATTATAGACCAGTGAGCCTTACTTTGGTTGTGGGTAAGGTGTTAGAAAAGGTTATAAGAGAGGATTTATAATCGTCTGAAAAGGAATAATTTGATTAGGGATAGTCAACACAGTTTTGTGAAGGGTAGGTCATGCCTAACTAACCTTATTGAGTTCTTTGAGAAGGTGATGAAACAGATGGATGAGGGTAAAGTAGTTGATGTGGTGTGTATGGATTTCAGTAAGGCTTTTGATAAGGTCCCCCACGGTAGGCTATTGCACAAAATCCCTTTCGGGATTGAAAGGGATTTAGTGATTTGGATCAGAAATTGGCGGCTGGGAGAAGACAGAGTGTGGTCATTGATGGGAAATGTTCATCCTGAGTTCAGTGGGGCCACTGCTGTTTGTGATTTTTATCAGTGATCTGGATGTGGACATAGAAGGATGTGTTAGTAAATTTGCGGAAGACACTAAGATAGGCAGAGTTGTGGATCGTACTGAAGGATGTTGTGGGTTACAGAGGGACATAGATAAGATGCAGAGCTGGGCTGAGAAGTGTCAAATAGAGTTTGATGTGGAAAAGTGTGAGGTAGAAGTAACAGGAATGTAGAGTACTGGGCTAATGGTAAAATTATTGGCAGTGTCGATGAACAGAGAGATCTTGGTTCTGGATCAGTGGTGCTGGAAGAGCACAGCAATTCAGGCAGCATCCGACGAGCAGCAAAATTGACGTTTCGGGCAAAAGCCCTTCATCAGGAAAGAGATCTTGGTGTCTGGGTGTATAAATCCTGGAATGTTGTCACCAATGTTGATAGGGTTGTTAAGAAGACATATGGTGTGTTAGTGTTTATTGGTGGAAGGATTGAGTTTCGGAGCCACAAGGTCATGCTTCAGCTGTACAAGACACTGGTTAGGCCGCTAGGAGACAGTGAGGACTGCAGATGCTGGGCATCAGAGCTGAAAAATGTGTTGCTGGAAAAGTGCAGCAGGTCAGGCAGCATCAAAGGAGCAGAAGAATTGATGTTTCGGGCACAAGCCCTTCTTCAGGAAACTGGTAAGGCCGCACCTGGAGTATTGCGTACAGTTCTGGTCATTGCTTTAAAGGAACCTTTGGAAAGGGTTCAGAGGAGATTTACGAGGATGTTGCCTGGTATGGAGGGAAGGTCTTACGAGGAAAGGCTGAGGGAACTGAGGCTGTTTTCGCCGGAGTGAAGAAGGTTGAGAGATGACGTAATCAAGGTGTATAAGATAATCAGAGGGTTAGATTGGGTGGACAGTGAGAGCCTTTTTCATCAGATGGTGAAGGCTAACATGAGGGGACATAGCTTTAAATTGAAGGGTAATAGATTTAGGACAGATATCAGGGGTAATTTCTTTACTCTGAGAGTAGCAGGGGTGTGAAACGATCTGCCTGTAACAGTAGTAGACTCGCTGACATTGAGGGCATTTAAATGGTCATTGGACATACATATGGATAATAACGGAATGGTGTAGGTTAGATGGGCATCAGATTAATTTCACAAATCAATGCTACATCCAAGGCCGAAGGGGCCTGTATTGCGCTGTAATGTCCTACGTTCTGTATGTGATATTGTTGAGTGAAGCTCCTTTACTGACTTTTGGGGCAGCATGGACTGTCAGTCTGAACAATTAAACCTGGCAGAAATCTGAAGTCAAACCAGAAAAGACTGGAAATCCTCACCAGCGTCAGTGAACAGAGAATCCAAGTTGGCATTTAACATGATGACTCTTTGGATTAGAGAGTAGCCAATCCCCTTCTGGAGAGAAACAGGGAATTATAGATTGGTCAGCCTGACATCTGTAGTAGGGAAAATGCTAGAGTTCATGTATAAGAGTTTGGGGATGGCACAGTGGCTCAGTGGTTAGCACTGCTGCCTCACAGCACCAAGGACCCAGGTTCGATTCCAGCCTCAGGCGACTGTGTGGAGTTTGCACATTCTCCCCGTGTCTGCGTGGGTTTCCTCCCATAGTCTAAAGATGTGTAGGTTAGGTGAATTTGCCATGCTAAATTGTCCATAGTGTTCAGGGATGTGTAGATTAGGTACATTAGTCAGGGGTAAATATCGGGTAGAGGAAATGGGTCTGGGTGGGTTACTCTTCAGACGGTCGGTGTGGACTTGTTGTGCCGAAGGGCCTGTTTCCACACTGTGGGGATTCTGTGATCTGATCTAGTTAAGAGCACTTGGAAATCAGTGATTGGATTGTCGGAGTCAGCATGGATTTACATAAGGGAATGGGGGGTAGTGTGCTGCCATGGATAGAAATCTGGCTGGCAGGCAGAAAACAGAGAGAAGGAATAGTGGGTCTTTTTCTGAATGGCAGGCAGCGATATGATTTAGATGAGGGAACGAATATATTAATGCAATGTAATGTAATATCTTGTGTAATGTGACACAGAGCTGGGTGGGAATGTGAGCCCAGGAGGAGAATGCAGAGAAGCTTTTCAATGTAATTTGGTCAAATTGAGTGAGTGAGCAAATGTAGTATAATGTGGATAAATGTGAGGTTATCCACTTAGGTAGCAAAAACCAGCAGGCAGATTATTATCTGAACATTGGGAAATTGGGAAGTACAAATCTGGAATACTGTGTGCTGTTTTGGTCTCCTTACCTGAGGAAGGATGAGGGGGGCGGGGGAGTTTACCAGACAGATTCTTGAGATGGCAGGATTGACATGTGAAAAGGTACTGGATCGATAAGGCCGATATTCAAAGGAGATTAGAAGAATAAGTTGTGGACCTCATAGAAACCTTTAAATTTTAACAGGACTAGGCAGAGGAAACATAGGAAGGATGTTCTCAATGACCAGGGTGTCCACACCAGGGGGGTCATAGTCTGAGACATTAGCTGTTTATCCAAGAATGGTGGAGGAGAAAGTGAGGTCTGCAGATGCTGGAGATCAGAGCTGAAAATGTGTTGCTGGAAAAGCACAGCAGGTCAGGCAGCATCCAAGGAGCAGGAGAATCGACGTTTCGGGCATAAGCCCTTCTTCAGGAGTGAGGAATGAGTACCCAAGGATGGTGCCAGACTCACTGAATTTCTTCAGCATTTGTTTTGCTCTTATGTTGGACCTCCAGCAGTAGCAGTAGTTTGCTTTTGTGGGAGTGGGAAAGTTGAGAACAATTCAGTGGGTTTGGAGACATAGTAAATGGGAATATCAGAACCATCACCAATAGCTACAGTCCACAAACAGAAAGTGTTTGTGTGTGAGCCATTGCTGATGTGGAGTAATTTGTGAAAACACAAACTGCCAACAGCCTTGTCCCCCACTTACTCCCTCCAGTCTGCTTTTTGTATAGGTGGTTAACCCTTCGTTTCCAAACCCTCGGAGGCGCCTGCGATTGCGTGATATATCGGAACAGGTGACTGATGCTCAACAAAACCAACTGGAGCTGAATCGCTTATTGAATGCAGCATTGTTAGAGCGAGAGACTGTGCAGGCGTGAGTAACCTTCCCACATGGCCAGGGGATCATAGAGAAGGGAGGAAAAGGGGTGGACAGCTACCTCTAGCCACTGAGAATCAAATCAGCATTGGAACAAAACGTAACAGCCGACAGAAGAGATGGGAAATGAGAGTAAGTGTCCAGGGAGTTGAGGCAGAGGGACAGGGAGTGGGAGCAGAGAAGAGAGCATAGGAAACTGGGCTGGGGGTGTGGCTGGTCAAGATGGCTGGCCTGTTGTCCTATTTGGCTAAACAAATTCCTTTGACTCTCACTGAGTGGATGACCCACCCCCCAAACACCGCTGATCTGTTCGATTGGTGAGCAGCTCTAGCAGATCCTCGAAGCATCAGAACTGGGTAGTGGGCACTGCTGGAGCTGAAGACACTGCCCACGTAGGAGGCCCCAGTCTTAGAGTGAGGTAAATCAGGGAGCTACAGGCTGTTGGGGGGGGGCAATTTCGACACAGATTAGGGAAGGGCTGAGGAACATTGGGCATTTCGACCTAAGGAAGAGTGGGAAAGATGTTGGAATGCTTTTTTGGGAGGTGCTTTTGATGGACAAAGGGCAGCCTCCAGTGAAATTACCCCCTTACTATCAGCCGCTCTAAAAGAAGATGTTGTATTGTGATGTAGGCCACCTAGTCTTGGGGTTAACTTCAGTCTCAATTAATCCTTAATTAGTGAATTGCATCTGGTGGTCAGGCTGCGATTTCAGCACCCACTTGGCAGTGCCCAGGGAGCGGGAGCCAAGGGAAGGAGGAAGAATCAGATGCATGGAGGAGTGGGAGTGGCATGGATAGAGTGGGAGTGGAAAATATGATCTGGCTCTGAGTAAATCTGCGTTCCAAAATAGTGAGTGAGTGGGAGTTGAGGAGTATTGTGGGAGCGAGTGGTTCGGGGCCAATGCAATTGGATTTAGTTAGATGGAGTTGGGGATGGTTGCTGGGCAGTTCAGAATCTATTAACTCTGATCACTCACCCTCGTCCTGTCCCCTATGTACAGGTTGAAAGGGAAATCCACAAACCGTCTCTCGATGCGATTCATTGACCCTGAGCTGGAGAGCCGCTTCTCACTGGAGAGGGAGAAACAGAGTGGAGCAGCTTTTAGCTGTTCCTGTGTGGTCCTCTCCTTCACCTTCGTGGTGCAGCTTCTCATTGACCCCGGGTAGGTGGATATTAGTGTCTGTTAGACACTCACAGACTGGGCTGCAACTGACCAATGGACAGATACAGGATAATATAAAAAGGAAGGGTTAAATCATTTAACTATGGTATAAGGTAGTTAGAAGCAGATCCTTTTCAGTAGTTGAAAGTCCAGATCAAGGGATCATTGATACAAAAGTAAATGTAAGAGAAAGTTCTTCACATAGGGAGTTGTGAGATTGTGAGTTTCATTTCTAGGACTAGACACTCTGGTGATTGGTATCTGATTTATATATATATGTATTACTTATTAGACGTTGGATTTTAAAATACTGGCAGATAGGATTGGTTACTTTTCTGAGTATTTAAAAAAAAGCCCAGACAATTCTTTTGGAACACTGACCTAATATGTGTCAGATAGTAGGAGTCTCTGGGGAGTTAATGGAAGATTGTTTTTACTTTGTTGGTTTATGACAGGTGGGGTAAACATTGAGGGTCATTAGCTTATTTTCAGTCCAAGACAATCAAATATTCTTGTTTAGAAAACCAAGATATTAAAAGGTTTTGGGCTTTTCAGAGGAGACCTGACTAGTGTCAGAAACAAAAATGGTTTCTATTCCAAAGGAAGAGTACAGCATGGTTTAGAGAACACATTGTTACTTTTCTGCCTGAGGTTGTCATGAGGGACCCACCTTCTCAACCTCTCCCCTTCCCTGAGGCTTGGTGACCTTCAGGCCAAACCACCACCAGTTGTTTCTCTGTAGTTCCTTCACCTATTTACCTTCATAGGTAAGTTTAGTGTGTGCAAATCTGCAGGCTATTAAAAAGCTGAGAAAGTCTCTCCGTTTCCTTTGTATTCGCGTAAGAAGATTTAACAGCTCATAGGAAATAACTGGGAAGTATCACCCATGTCGAATTTAAAGATTTGACATGGAAGGGTAATTTCTCTATGTTTCAATCACTATAATGTGATGGCTTGGGAAATAGATTGAAATTATTTTTGTTTGGCATTTTATTTTTTTAACTTATCCATGTTTAGTGAAGTTTTGTTTTTGTTTTCTTTAAGGGAAGACATACTAGCACTGGAGGCAGTCTAGAGAAGGTTTGCTATGTTAATGCTGGATAAAAATCCTGGACTGGTTATGTTGTCTAGCCTCTCTCCGTGAGAAGCTGTAATAATCAAATTCAGGGACCTTAAGACCAAGTTCACCAGGAATATTTTATGAAAGGCCAGGGTCTAACTGAGGTGGATTGGAGTGTGGAGTCAGGGATTGTGATGAAGTCAAGGTAGATCTGTTTTAAATTCTGTTTTCCTGTAATCCATCTATTTCTCTTTTCTGTAGACTGCTGGTGAATTACGTCACTTTCGTTGTGGGGGAAATTCTGCTCTTGATCCTCACCCTATGTTCCCTGGCTGCCATCTTCCCCAGGGTGAGTCCTTGGTCAGAGGCCTCAATTCTACCCTGGTCTGGGTATCTATTAGTCAGTGTAGAAACTCCAGCCATTTTGATTGTGAGTTGTGCCCAGGGACCTCCTTTTCTGAATGTTGATGCTGACAATTTAATTCCTCCTTAGGTCTTTCCCAACAAACTAGTTTTCTTCTCAACATGGATTGACCGGACACGCTGGGCCAGGAACATCTGGGCAATGGCTGCTATCCTCATCCTCACTGCTGTAGATATTGTAGACATGGTGAGTGCACCTTCAGTTCCCATCTTGTGCACAGGCACTGACATACAGCCATACAAGCACACAGACAAAAACACGTACACAAACATACTGACATGCAGCCAGAGACAGGTACATAGTGATACACGTATGTAAACATTCACACATAACAAACTCAGGGCTTTACCTTGGGGGATTATTTGGACCTGTCATTATGGATAGAATGACAACAACATAGAAGTTTTCAGGTTATTGAACGGTGGGACAGGCTCAAGGGGCTGAATGGCAGAAGTGGGTACTGCTGGAGATTAGAGTCAAGATGAGAGTGGTGCTGGAAAAGCACAGCAGGTTGGGCAGCATCCGAGGAGCAGGAAAATCAAGGGGCTGAATGGCCTACTTCTGTTCCTATGTACCTAGATGGATTTTTAAAGGATGGGCCATACATACCTAAGCTGATTGGGTATTTTGAAAACAAGAGCAGCATTAATTGCCCTTAAGCTGAGTGGGTTGCTTGGTCATTTCAGAGGGCAGTTAAGAGTCAGCCTCATGATTGTAGACCTTGATGTTGGTTTGGATAAGAAAATAGATTTCCTTCTCTAATGGGTATTAGTGAACCAGATGGATTTTTGCAGCAAGCAATTACAATTTCAGGTTTCCATTTCTACGGATAGCTTTTAAATACTAAGTTTATTCAATTGATTTAAATTGAATTTAAGTTTGACCAATTAATGTAGTGGAATTTGAACCAGTATTCCCAGACAATTAGCCTTGGCTACTGGATTGTTAGTGGAGCAATGATCCTACCGTCCTACCTGCTCCTTTGGGTATTCTGAGGAGGCACATCTGAAAGAGTGTGCTGGTATTGCAGACAGGTCAAACCGATGCCCTGTAAAGCTGTAGGAAACATCGCTACCTTTAAGTATCACTCCCCTTTAATAAACAGTGACACTCTTTCTGCCTTTCTAATCACTTGCTGTCCTTACATACTAACCCTTTGTGATTCATGTGCTAGAACTCTCAGGTCCCTGTGTAACTCAGAGTTGCCCAGTCGTTTTCTGGACACACTTCCAGTCACCATTGACCATATGTGACTGTGGACACAAAATGATCCCTTCCTGGCAAAACTAAAAACAACTGGTGGTGATGGGGGAAACCAAAGGACCATCACAATCAGAATTGGAACCTCTCTAGGCCCAGTGAGACCAGATCACAGTAGAGGTTGGCATATCATTATGGGGAGCAAGAGTGATTGTCCCGAGCAAAGATCGATGCCAGATACTGGCAGAACACGATCAGAGTTATTCAAACATTTCCCAAATTAAGATATTGGGGAGAAGTTATGTCTGGTGGCCAGAATTGGATGCCAACATAACCGCATTGGTGGGGCAGTGCCCAGAGTGCCAACAAGGACAAAAATTACTGCCATCAGGCCCCCCATCTTCATGGGAATGGCCAGGTAAACCTTGCTGTCAGTTACACGTTGACTATGCCACTTCTTTCATGATTTTAGTCATCGTGGATACCCATTCAAAGTGGTTGGATGTGCATGGAGTTCAGTTGTCAAGCATGGGGACAACAATTGAAAAGTTGTAAGTATCTTTTGCAATACACAGACTCCTGAAAGAGTTAGTAACAGAAAATGGCCATCATTTACCAGCAGGAAATTCAAGTATTTCCTGAAGACAAATGGCATTCGGCATGTAAGGACAGCTCCAAACCATCCATTGTCCAATGGTCTGGCAGAAAGAGCAGTTCAAACTTTGAAAGCAGGCTTAAAGAAACAGCCTACAGTTCCATTCAATGCCAGCCTGTCCCAATTCCTGTTTGACCACCCCTCACACAACTACAGGGACAACTCCAACAAGGTTGCTAATGGAGAGAAGACTCCTCACCAGGTTAAGCCTGATTTTCCTGGAGTTGGCAGGATGGAGGTTGAAGTGGCACCAGCTTGTCCATACCAAACACAAAACTCCTCGAAGCGAGAGTAGCAGTTAACTTCAGGGATGAAGTTTGGTGTTGAAAGCACACGAATGGCCCTACATGGGTAAGAGGCATGGTCGACACAAGATCAGGCTCCGCGACATACAAAGTTTGGCTAAGAGAGGTGGTCCTGAACAAGCATGTGGACCACATGAAAGCTGCAGCCTCACAAACAGGCCAGGAGCAAGATGCAACCAACTCCTCAGAGTATCCAGTAACGCTGTCAGAATCCTTCTGCCTGGCATCGAAGAGGAAGGACATGGGCATGATCAATGTTGTCACCTTAACTCTGTTATTGCCTGAAGAAGGTGAAATTCGGCCGAGATGCTGCAGTGGCAAGAGTTGGGCTACGGTGCAGTACACGCTGCCAATATCCGAGGCAGCGATGGAGGAACCAGACCTGGTACAAAAACACTCCAGGAGAAGCTGCAGGAAAAACAATGAAGCTATGTCCTTGGACTTAGAGGGGCAGTGAATGGAATGAGGTTGACTAACTGGATCTCATCGAATTCCCTGATTGAGGCTGTAATTCACTTACGGAGTCCGGCTGACAGATGTAAACAGGAGGGTCAGGATTCATTTCATACTCGGATCCGGCTGTGAGCCAGCAGGGTAAGTGTCACAGACTATGCACATGTAAATAAAGGGTCACTTGGTGACCGGATACCAACCTTCATGGAGTTATTTCACACAGGATACTGCAAGGCCCCTGACAACATTCCAACAACAGGACTGAAGATTTATGCTCTGAACTTGTCACACCACTGGCAAAGCTCTTCCAATACAATGACACTGGCATCTACCCACCAATGCAGAAACTTTTGCCCACAAAAAGTAAGGCTAATCTAACTCACCCAATTACAGCCCCATCGTAGGACATCTCTGCAGGAGTTCCTCAGTGTAATGTCCTCAGCCTTCCCAATGACCTTCCCTCCCTCATAAGGTCAGAAGTGGGAATGTTTGTCAATGAATCAGCCTACGTTCAAATTCAGGAAGACGTGGACAATATCCAGGTTCAGGCTGAAAAGTGGCAAGTAATGTTCTCTCCACACAAACAGCAGGCAATGACCATCTCCAAGAAGAGACAATCCCATCATCAGCCCTTAATATTCAATGGCATTATCATCACTGAATCCCCCACTATCAACATCCTCCACTATCAACATCCCAGATGTTACCATTGACCAGAAACTGAACTGGACTAACTATATGAATACAGTGGCTTACAAGAGCAGGTCAGAGGCTAGGAATCTTCAGCAAGTAACTCACCTGACTCTACAAAGCTTGTCCACCAACTAAAAAGGCAGTGCCTGGATTGCAATGCAATACTACCCACACTGATCCAAGAACACTAAAGAATCTAGAGATTGTCTAGAACAAAGCTTCCTACTTGATTTGCACTCAGTTCACCACCACCAGCATTTACCTCCCTCCCTGATGCTCAGTAGTAGCGTGTATACTGTCTGTAAGATGCACCACAGTGACTCACCAAGGCTTCTCCAAATGCACGTCCCAAACCCATAATCACTTTCATTTGGAAGGACAGAGGCAGCACATAGAGTCATACAGCACGGAAACAGACTCTTCAGTCTAACCAGTCCATGTCAAACATAATCCCAAATTAAAGTAGTCCCACCTAGCTGCGCTTGGCCCGTATCCCTCCAACTCTTAAACAAAGAATTCTGAGGAAGGGTCACCAGATCTGAAACATTAACTTTGATTTCTCTTCACAGATGCTGCCAGACTTGCTGAGCTTTTCCAGCAACCTCAGTTTTTGTTTCTGATTTATAGCATCTGTAGTTCTTTTGGTTTTTATTTCGTATTCCCTACAAACCTTCCTTGGTTGTGTACTTATTGAAATGTCTTTTACATGTAACTGTACTCGCATCCACCACTTCCTCTGGAAGTTCATTCCACACTCAAACCACTCTGTGTGTAAAATAAATTTCCCTCATGTCTTTTGTAAATCTTGCTCCTCTCACCTTAAAAAGTATGCCCCTGGTCTTGAAATCCACAGCTAATGGGAAAAGACACCTGCTATTCACCTTATCCATGCCCCCTCATGATTTTATAAATCTCTATAGGGTCACTGCTCAACCTCCTATGCTCCAGTGCAAATGGTCCCAGCCTATCCAGCCCCTCCTTATTACTCAAATCCTTCATTCCCAGAAACATTCTGGTAACAGAACAGTGGCTCAGTGGTTAGCTCTGCTGCCTCACAGCACCAGGGTCCCAGGTTCAATTCCAGCCTTGGGTGACTGTGTGGAGTTTGCACATTCTCCCCGTGCCTGTATGGGTTTCCTCCGGGTGCTCTGGTTTCCTCCCGCAGTCCAAAGATGTGCAGGTTAGGTGAATTGGCCATGCTAAATTGTCCATAGTGTTAGGTGTGCATGAGTCAGAGGGAAATGGGTCTGGGTGGGTTACTCTTTGGAAGCTTGGTGTGGACTTGTTGGGCTGAAGGGCCTGTTTCCACACTGTGAGGAATCTATTCTAAATCTCTTCTGAACCCTTTCCAGCTTAATAGTATACATAGATACATGGGAACACCACCATCTCAAGTTACTCTCCAAGTCACTCACCATCCTGACCTGGAAATATATCACCATTCCTTCACTGTTACTGGGTCAAAATCCTGGAACTCCCTCCCTAAGGGCATTGTGGGTCAACCTACAGCACACAGACTACAGTGGTTCAAGAGGCAGCTCACCAGCATGTTATCAAGGGCAACTAGGGATGGGAATTAAATGTTGGCCCACACCACAGCATTTACAGGAAATAATTGCAATTTCTGAAAGATCAAAGGGCAAAAACATTAGTATGTTTGACAAAGATATGCCAATGGATTTAGGTCACAGCTCAGCTGTGATCTCGTTGAATAGTGAAACACATGAGAGCAATATTGTCACCCGACCCTTATTTCTGCACACATGTTAATGCATTGACAGATACAACACGGCTGATTTCCCCCTCATTCTCCCTCTCTCTGTCTCTAACTCAGGGATCACTAGACAGTGATCTGGAGAAGAAACCCTGATTGAGTCCCCATTACTCACTCACTCTCTCTAAAACAAGGTCAATGGACAAAAATCAGGAGCAGGAACCCTGGATGATTACCCATCTATCTCGATAACCCAGGAATATCACTGGACAGATATCAGGAGCAGGAACCGAATGAAGACAGAGAGTGGTAGTGATTAGAAAGTATTCCGCTGGAGGTTGGTGACCGGTGGTGTCCCACAGGAATCTCTTCTTGGGCCTCTGCTCGTTGTAGTTTTTATAAATGACTTGGACGAAGAAGTGGAAGGGTAGGTCGGTAAATTTGCCAATGACACAAAGGTCGGTGCTGTTGCAGATAGTATCGAGGGCTGTTGCAGGCTACAACAAGACAATGATAAGATGCAGAGCTGGGCTGAGAAGTGGCAGATGGAGTTCAACCTGGATAAATGCAAGGCAATTCATTTTGGAAGGTCGAATTTGAATGCTGAATACAGGGTTAAAGACAGGATTCTTGGCAGTGTGGAGGAACAGTGGGATCTTGGGGTCCATGTACATAGATCCCTCAAAGTTGCCACCCAAGTGGATCGGGTTGTTAAGAAGGCATATGGTGTCTTGGCTTTCATTAACAGGGGATTGAGTTTAAGAGCCATGAGGTTATGCTGCAGCTCTATAAAACCCTGGTTAGTCCACACTTGGAATATTGTGTCCAGTTCTGGTCTCTTCATTATAGGAAGGATGTAGATGCTTCAGAGGGGATGCAGAGGAGATTTACCCGGTGCTATCTGGATTGGAGGGCTTTTCTTATGAAGAGGGGTTGAGTGAGCTCAGGCTTTTCACACTGGGGAGAAGAAAAAGGGTGACAATAGAGGTGTACAAAGTAATGAGAGACATAGATGGAGTAGATAGCCAGAGACTTTTCCCCAGGGCAGAAACAGCTGTCATGAGGGGTCATAATTGGAGGAAAATATAGGGGTGATGTCAGAGATAGGTCCTTTACATAGAGAGTGGTGGGTGCAAGGAATGTACTGCTAGCGATGGTAGAAGAGTCAGAGACATTAGAGACATTTAAGTGACTGCTGGACAAGCACATGGATGGCTGTAAATTGAGGGGAGTGTGGGTTAGTTTGATCTTAGATTAAGATAAATGCTCGGCACAACATTGTGGGCTGAAGGGCCTGTACTGTGCTGTACTGTTCTGTGTCCTAACCCTGGCTGATGTTTTTCTGTCAAGATTGTCGAGATGATTGAGCTGGGAGTCTGTTTTCCAGTTTTGTGTGTTTCAGCTGGATTTGCGAGTGATATACAATATTTTGCAGTGAAGTAATTTGAATAAAAAAGAAAGCTGTACAATTGTTGGTTGAGAGCCAAGGTTCTGATCAGAAGTGACCTTTGAACTGTAGGTGCAGTGATTCATCAGGTTAATGTGTAACACAGGGGCCTAATTATCTGCTCTTAGTCAGCTAATGATGGCCTGTGTGGAGTGATGGCATAGTTTCCACACGATGGAGTTCTCATTAGACTGTTGAAACTGGCTGATTGCCAGCAATTCAGTCAATGGGAGGATAGTCTGATCAGAGAGAGCAGTGGAACAATTCACAAAGACAGCATAGAGATGTACAGCACGGAAACAGACCCTTCGGTCCAACTCGTCCATGCCGACCGGATATCCCAACCCAATCTAGTCCCATTCACCATCACTTGGCCTATATCTCACTGAACCCTTCCTATTCATACATCCGTCCAGATGCCTTTTAAATGTTGTAATTGTACCAGCCTCCACCACTTCTTCTGACAGCTCATTCCACACACGCTCCACCCTCTGTGTGAAAAGGTTGTCCCTTAGGTCCCTTTTATATCTTTCCCCTCTCACCTTAAACCTATGCTCTATAGTTCTAGACTCCCCCACCACAGGGAAAAGACCTTGTCTATTAATCCTATCCATGCTCCTCATGATTTTTTTTTGAAGCCGATAAGGTCACCCCTCAGCCTCCGACACTCCAGGGAAAACAGCCTCAGCTTATTCACCCTTATCTATAGCTCAAACCTTCCAATCTGGCAACATCCTTATAAATCATTTCTGAGCCCTTTCAAGTTTCAGAACACGCTCCCAATAGGAAGGAGACCAGAATTGCATACAATATTCCAAAAGTGGCCTAACCAATGTCCTGTACAGCTGCACATGCTGTTAAATGTGTGTTTGTATCCTTCTGCATGTCTATTGTCAGTCTGTGTCTCTCAGATAAGCATTTGAATCAGGAGAAGGGTTAGGTTACTCAGACCCTCGCTCTGTTATTGAATAAGATCACGGCCTGCTGGATTGCACTAACTTGCATTACTGTTGACTCCGTCCTTAGTTTGAGTTCCTAACGATGGACGTGATTCTACTGCATTAGACATTAGTCTGCCATTGTTTATTAACAGCAATCTGGGAGATTCCAAAATGCCTTTTAAAGGAACTAAAGCTCACTGCAAAATCATTTGTTAAAAGCAGTGACCTGGTTTGATTTGTGTGTGATATATAAGCTGACACACATGTACACTGCCTTCATGGAAGCTGCCACACTGAGGGCAAATTCTCACTGCTTGAAAGGTTTGTACCAATCTCTGTCAACCAGTGTGGTGCTGGAAAAGCACAGCTGGTCAGGCAGCATCAAAGGAGCAGGGGAATCAACGTTTCAGGCATAAACCCTTTACCAGGAATGAGGCTTGTGGGCCGGGGGCTGAGAAATAAATGGGAGGGGGGGTGGGGCTGGGTGGTGCTTCAGCTTGAGGACTAAGAAAGAGATCAGTTTGTGATGTAAAGAAGTTCAAACTGGGCAGATGCTGCTTTAGACAATAGGTGAGGGAGTAGGCCATTCGGCCCTTCAAACCAGCACCATCGTTCATTATGATCATGGCTGATTATCCACAATCAGTATCCTGTTCCTGCCTTATCCCCATAACCCTTGATTCCACAATCTTTAAGAGCTCCCTATGGATAGAGATACTTTCAAGATACTTTCTTGAAAGTATCCAGAGACATGGTCTTTGCTTCCCTTCGGGACAGAGCATTCCATATATCCAAGAAGTTTCTCCTCAACTCTGTTCTAAATGGCCTACCCCTTATCTTTAAACCTACGCCACACTCCCTCAATAGCCAGAATGTCCTTCCTCAAATTTGGAGGCCAAAACTGCACATAATATTCCAGGTGTGGTCTCACCAGGGCCCTGTACAGCTGCAGAAGAACCTCTTTGCTCCTATACTCAATTCCTCTTGTTATGAAGGCCAGCATGCCATTAGCCTTCTTCACTACCTGCTGTACCTGCATGCTTGCTTTCATTAATTGACTGATGTACAAGAACACCTAGATCTCTCTGTACTGCCCCTTTACCTAACTTGACTCCTTTTAGATAGTAATCTGCCTTCCTGTTCTTGCCACCAAGTGGATAACCATACATTTATCCACATTAAACTGCATCTGCCATGCATCTGTCCACTCACCTAACCTGTCCAAGTCACCCTGTATTCTCATAACATCCTCCTCACATTTCACCCTGTCACCCAGCTTTGTGTCATCAGCAAAATTGCTAATGTTACTTTTAATACCTTCATCTATATCATTAATGTATATTGTAAACAGCTGCGGTCCCAGCACCGAACCTTGTGGTAGCCCACTGGTCACCGCCTGCCATTCCAAAAGGGAGCTGTTTGTCACTACTCTTTGCTTCCTGTCAGCCAGCCAATTTTCAATCCAAGTTAGTATTTTACCCCCAATACCATGTGCCCTAATTTTGCTCACTAATCTTCTATGAGTTTTGTTATTAAACATGCTGTGTCCAAGCTGATTAATAACTCCAAGACAGTATGGCTCCCTTAATGAAACCTGTATGTTTGGATAACTCTCAGAATGAGGTGAATGGATTGCTTCTGTTTCCCCTTTTAATGGTGTTGTTCCAGCACTGTACGTTAAACCGTAGCCACTGATGAATGAGAAGAGAGTCAGGGCCTCCTTAGACCCCTATCACTCTGTAAAACAAATGACTTTATTGCGCCTGGTTGAACTGACAAGTGACAATGTGCTATAATATTCATAAACAAATCTCCAAGAACATCTTCACTCAGAGTTAGCAACCTCATTGTCGATCCAAATTCTATCCAACTCAGCTTTAAATACTTTCAATGAAGGCCAGTCTTTTTAGTGCTTTCTCACCCAGTGAGTAGTTAGGGTTTGGAATGGACTGCCTGGAAATGTGGTAATTTCAATTCAGGTATTCAAGAGGGAATTAGATGGATATTTGGATAGTAATGGTGTGCAGGAAAATGGCTGGTGTGGACATGATGGGTTGGACAGCTTCCTTTGTACAATAATAAATCTGTGAAAAATTCTGTGATTCTGTTCTCCAGGGCAGCGTCCCAAACAATAACAACCCTGTGAGAGAGGAAATGCCTCCTCATCCCTGTCTTAAAGGAGAGACCACTTCTTTTGCATCTGTGCAGTTTCATCCAAAAGGAAACATCTTCCCAGCATCGACCCTGTCCACCTCACAATCTTGTATGTTTCAATAAGATCACCTCTCAGCCTTCTAAAGTCCAATGAATGCATGCTCAATCTATCAAAATACTCTTTCATTCCAGAGATCAGCTGAGTCCTTCTTCAACCACTTGTAATACAAGAGTTAAAGAGATTAAAACATTACACAGTATTCATCTCTATATCAGTGTATGTCTGTCTGTGTCAGGAGACAGCTTCCTGATGGAGAGCTCATGCTCAATGCTGACTCTCCTCCTCAGATGCTGCCTGACCGGCTGTGCTTTTCCAGAACCACACTTTTTGTCTGTCTGTATCAGTCTATATATCTGTCTGTGATATGTCTGTGTTAGTATCCCCCAGAGTGTGTGTCAGTATTGTGTGTCTGTGTGTATTAACCTTGTTGCGTCAGCTGTGTATGTACTGTGCCAGTCTTGTATTTTTGTGTCTGTCTTGTGTATGCATCAGTTTTTTTTAATTCATTGTGTGTGTGTGTGTGTATGTGTGTGTGTGTGTATGTGTGTGTGCGTGTGTGTATGCGCGTGTGCACACTTTATTGTCTAGTTCCTCCTTAAAACAAGTTAGCCAACTCTGACCACACTGTGACGATTGAATTTACCCTGGTGTCCCATGATACAAAAATGGGGTCAAATTACAACCAACACAAGCCAGTACGAATGCAGAACAGTCCCAACTTTATTACAAAACAAGTTAAAATAGCTTCTATGACAAAACAACACTACCGGTAATCCTATTCAGCCCCTTATGTTTATAATACTGACCGAGTATCTCGTAGATTTGTGTTTTCTCTCTCTCTCTCTCTCTCTCTTCCCCCTCCCATGTGTCTTTATGGGATTGCAAAGCTGCTTTCTCTCTTCCTCTCTCTATCTGGGTGGTCAGCAGGTCTCTGCCTTGGATCATGCTGGTCTCTTCAGGGGTCCAAGAGAGCATGGTCTGCAGGTGAACCCTATTTTATATCTTTATGGATGATTTTCTGGAACTTTCTGTTCTGTCCAATCAGGGAGATACTCAAAATAGTTTGAAACATTGCCAATCATTTAGATGGCATGCTATTGTTTGTTTCTTTGTAGAGCAGGACCCGGTACCTTTCTGTCTGAACCCTCCTTTATTTAGTGGATATGTTGTTCGGGATATGTCTGTCCAAGATAGCAATACATTACATAACTTCGCACAGAGTGAAGTTGTGGATAGTGTGGAGGGCTGTTGTAGGTTGCAGCGGGACATTGACAGGATGCAGAGCTCAACTGAGAAGTAGCAAATGGAGTTCAACCTGGAAAAGTGTGAAGTGATTCACTTTGTAAAGTCGAATTTGAATGCAGAATTCAGGATTAAAGGCAGGAATCTTGCCAGTGTGGAGGAACAGAGGGATCTTAGGGTCCACTTACATAGACACTCAAAGTTCTCACCCAGCTTGTTAGGGTTGTTAAGAAGGTGTATGGTGTGTTGGCTTTCATTAGCAGGGACATTGAGTTTAAGAGCCACGAGGTTATGCCACAGCTCTATAAAGCCCTGGTTAGACCACACTTGGAATATTGTGTTCAGTTCCGCTTGCCTCATTATTGGAAGGATGTGGAAGTTTTAAAGAGGGTGCAGAGGAGATTTACCAGGATGCTGCTAGGACTGGAGGGTGTGTCTTATGAAGAAAGGTTGAGGGAGCTAGGGCTTTTCTCATTGGAGCGAAGAAGGATGAGAGGTGACATGATAGAGGTGTGCAAGATGAAGAGAGGCTTCGATAGAGTGGATAGCCAGAGACTTTTCCCAGGATGGAAATAGCTATCATGAGGGGTATAATTGTAAGGTGATTGGAGGAAGGTATAGGGGAGATGTCAGACGTAGGTTCTTTACGCAGAGAGTGGTGGGTGTGTGAAATGCACTGCCAGCGGTGGGCGTAAAGTCAGATACATCAGGGACGTTTAAACAACTCTTTGATGGGTGCATTGGAAGACAGTACAATGAAGGGTATGAAGGTTAGTCTGATGTTAGAGTAGGATAAAAGGTCAGCACAACAGCAAGGTCTGAAGGGCCTGTACTGTTCAATGTTCTATAATTTTACATTATGCTAATGTCATTAGCATCTGGCCGCTGTATTTACACTGTGTCTGGTATGTGGATTTTGGGACTTCAGAGTTCTACTTGACCAATGTACCCAGCATTCTTTGCTGTTTTGCCAAGTTAGCAATCTCTCTGTATTTTAGCAGCCCAAAGCCTGCTACATCACTTGTGTTTGTCAGTCTTGTGTGCTTGTGTGTGCATTTGCTTGTTTGTCTCTGACACACAGTTTTCCCACTCTCCAGTGCAGCTCTTCATTTCTGCACTAACTTCCCAATCTTCTGACAACCCTCAGTCTTGAATCTTTTGAGATTAAACCCACTGTGCCATCTCGCAATCTGCAAAGGCCACATCAGATTTTAATGTTCTGAATGTTGGGCTGTTTAGCATTAAGAAAGAAGCAGTATAACCCATGTGTTTCCTGTCAGATTTGTATTTAGCACAGGACTCGGTTTCTGGCACATGAATGGAAGCATCAGGAGAGTCCAAAGAGATGGTGGAGGGGCAGTGAGTACCAAACCCTTCCCACTCCCCAACACTTCATTCTCCCTCTTTCTGCCCCAGTGGAAACATTTTGGTTAGCAAACTGATTATTCAGTTCCACATATAACTGGAGGAGCTCTAACTGTGTGAGACACTGCAATTAAGATCAAATTTAAATATTGAAGGTTCTCAAATAAGAAAATCTGTGAGGACACATTCTTGTTAATGCAAGCAAAGTGAATGCCATAATAAGGGAATGATGGGCTCGGGTTGTGGTTTGAATTGGGTGGGGGGGGGGGCGGTTTATGAGGATGTTAGAAA
>NC_057718.1:1086076-1089958 GCF_004010195.1 Chiloscyllium plagiosum | reverse complement strand
TGATGCTGGTGAGAGTGAGATCTGAGGGGATGATGCTGGTGGGAGTGAGGGTTGAGGGGAGGATGTTGGTGGGAGTGAGGGTTGAGGGGATGATGCTGGTGGAGTGAGAATTATAGCAGAGCTGAAGTTTATGCTGGTATTTAAATAGGAGTCATCCTGTGATATTGTTGATGAAAATATTTTTTGCTGCTCCAGTTCAACAACATTGAATAATTTTAGTATTTTGTTCCCAAGTTAAGCTGTCTGCATAGCTACCAAGCTTCATCAAAAGGAAACCTGACCCAGGTCAACAGGAGCTGTGTGAAACAACCAAAATACTACAGCTACATCTCGGTGCTAGCACTTATTGCCACCACCATGTTGGTGCAGGTCAGCCACATGGTGAAGGTGTTCCTGATGTTTGTGATCACTGGCAGCTATGGCTTGGTTAGTGTCCTGAGCTGGAGGGAGCTCTACGACGAGTATGACCGACAGCGTTTTCAGGAATTGCAGTAAGTATACCAAATGACCTGAACGAATGGATTTCTGACTAATAACAACAATATTTCTTCAGTTAAGAAAAAATAAAACAGAGCCAAGTAGATGAAGACTCTGTAGGTTAGAGACTCAGAGAGATTCAGATATTGGGCTTTTGCGTTCTTCGGATTCAAGAGTCTAAAATGAAACCGAGAACAAGAGGATTGTCAGAGTGAGGGTAGGGATAGTGGAGGGAACTTGTACCTGGAGTTGGAGGTGGTAGAGGAGGCCCTTAATGAATACTTTGCTTCAGTATTCACTACCGAGAGGGACCTTGACTTTCTGTGGATAGTGTGAAACAGACTGATATACTAGAGCAGATCTTAGGAAAGAGGATGTGCTGAAAAGTTTGAAAAACATAAGGATGAATAAATCCCTGGGCCAGATGGGATATACCCCAAGGCTACTACAGGTGGTGAGGGAAGAGCTTGCTGCACCTTTGGCGATGAACTTTGTTTACTCACTGTCCAATGAAGTAATGCCAGATGATTGGAAGTTGGCAAATGTTATTCCCTTGTTCAAGAAAGGGAAAAGGGAATTACAGATCAGTCGGTCTTACGTCAGTGGTGGGCAAAGTATTGGAGATGATGCTGAGGGACAGGATTTATGATTACTTGGAAAACCATAATTCAATTACAGATAGTCAGCATGGCTTTGTGAGGGGCAGGTCATGTCTCACAACCTTATTGAATTCTTTGAGGATGTGACATATTGATGAAGGTAGAGCAATGGATGTGGTGTGTATGGATTTTAGCAAAGTGTTTAATAAGGTTTCCCATGATAGGCTCATTCAGACAGTAAGGAGGCCTGGGATACAGGGAAATCTGGCTGTCTGGATACAGAATTAGACGGCCCATAGAAGACAGTGTGTGGTAGAAGATGGAAAGTATTCAGTCTGGAGCTCGGTGACCAGTGGGTTCTGCAAGGATCAGTTCTAGGACCTCTGCTCTTTGTGATTTTTATAAAGGACTTGGATGAGGAAGTGGAAGGGTGGGTTAGTAGGTTTGCCGTTGACAGGAAGGTTGGTGGAGTGCTGGGTAGTGTGGAGGGCTGTTGTAGGTTGCAATGGAACATTGACAGGATGCAGAACTGGGCTTATAGCTGGCAGATGGAGTTCATCCTGAAGTCGTTCATTTTGGAAGGTCGAATTTGAATGTAGAATACAGAGTTAAAGACAGGATTCTTGGCAACATGGAGAAAAAGAGGGATCTTCGAGTCCATGTCCATAGATCCCTTAAAGTTGCCATCCGGATACAGAGGATTGTTAAGATGGTGTATGGTGTGTTGGCTTTCATTAGCAGGGGATTGAGTTTAAGAGCCACATGGTTATGCTGTAGTCCTACACAGCCCTGGTTAGACCACACTCAAATATTGTGTTCAATTCTGGTCACCTCATTCTAAGAAGGATGTGAAAGCTTTAGAGAGGGTGCAGAGGAGATTTACCAGGATGCTGCCTGGACCGGAGGGCATGTCTTATGAAGAAAGGTTGAGAGTGCTAAGGCTTTTCTTATTGAAGTGAAGAAGGATGAGAGGTGACTTGATAGAGGTGTACAAGATGATGGGAAGCCTAGATAGAGTGGATAGCCAGAGACTATTTCCCTTGGCGGAAATGGCTATCACAAGGGGGCATAATTTTAAGGTGATTGGAAGGTTTAGAGGAGATGTCAGAGGTCGGTTCTTTACACAGAGAGTGGTGGGTGTGTGGAATGCACTGCCGGCAATGGTAGTAGAGTCAGAGACATTAGGGCCATTTAAGCGGATCTCGGATCAGCACATGGAAGACAGCACAATGTAGGATATGTAAGTTAATCTGATCTTAGAGGAGGATAAAAGGTCAGCACAACATCAAGGGCCGAAGGGCCTGTACTGTGCTGTACTGTTCTGTGTAACTGCAAATGCTGGTCTGATAATGGCAGATGGAGTTCAAAAACAAACATTGCTGGAGAAACTCAGAAGGTCTGGCACCTTTTGTGGGAAGAAAGCAAAGTTAATGTTTCACGTCCAGTGACTGTTTATCAGAAGTTCTTTAGTTAGACACGAGGTAAACTTGCCTCTAGACTATCACATCAAACACTCCCAGGATAGGGACAGCACAGAGTTGGTGCGGAGTACAGCTCCTTCGACTGTCTGAAAATGAAAGTTAACCAACCCCTACCCATTTTAAATTGAATGCAAACAGAAAGTAAAGCTGCCTTGACACTGTCCCCGCTTCCCCCTTCCCAGGATAGGCACAGCACAGAGATTAATGCAGAGTTAAGCTCACTCTAACCTTTTAAACTGAAAGTAAAATTCTTTTTAAACTTTAAGCTCCTTTGAAACCCGTCCCAATCAAACACTCACTGGACAGGGACAGCGCAAAGTGAGGTACAGAGTAAAGTTCCCTCTACACTGTCACCAGCAAATGCTACCAGGACAGGTATAGCATAGGGTTAAACACAGAGTAAAGCTCACTGTACTCTTAAACTGCAATTAAATCTCTCTCCATAGTCCCCGTTAACCACTTCCAACATCGGTACAGCATGGGCTTAGATACAGAGTAGTTTTCCCTGGCTTGGAAGTAAACCTCCCTCTACACTGTTCCCATCAAACACGCCCAGCACAGTTACAGCACGGGATTAGATACAGATGAAGGCTCTGTCTACTTCTTTAGACTAAAAGTAAACATAAAGTCCCCTTGACACTGCCCCATCAAACACTCCCAAGGCAGGTACAACATAGAGTTAGAATCAAATTGGGAATAGTACGAGGTTGGATACAACGTAAAGCTCCTTCTACTCTTTTACACTAAATGAAAAGCACTCTCTACTCATTTAAATTGGAAGTAAAGCTCTCTCTACTGTCCCCATCAAACACTCCCTTAACAGGTACTGCATGGGGTTAGTTAACAGGATAAAACTACACTATCCCTTGAAACACTCACAGCACAGGTACAATATGGGGTGAGGCACAGAATAAAGTTCCCTCTACTATGTCTCCATCAAACACTCTTAGGACAGGTCTTGCACAAGTTAGATACTGAGTAAAGCTCTTTCTGTGTGCTGTACCTGAGCACTGACTGCAAGGTGTTAGAAAGGATTCTGAGGAATAGGATTTATGACCATCTGGAAGAGCGTGGCTTGATTAAATGCAGTCAACACGGCTTTGTGAGGGGCAGGTCATGCCTCACAAACCTTATCGAGTTCTTTGAGGATGTGACTAGAAAGTTTGATGAGGGTCGAGCTGTGGATGTGGTGTATATGGACTTCAGCAAGGCATTTGATAAGGTTCCCCATGGTAGGCTCATTCAGAAGGTCAGGAGGAATGGGATACCGGGAAACTTAGCTGTCTGGATACAGAATTGGCTGGCCAACAGAAGACAGTGAGTGG
>NC_057718.1:1081605-1085852 GCF_004010195.1 Chiloscyllium plagiosum | reverse complement strand
TGGTTGCCCTATTATAGGAAAGATGTGGATGCTTTGGAGAGGGTTCAGAGGAGGTTTACCAGGATGCTGCCTGGACTGGAGGGCTTATCTTATGAAGAGAGGTTGACTGAGCTCGGACTTTTTTCATTGGAGAAAAGGAGGAGGAGAGGGGACCTAATTGAGGTATACAAGATAATGAGAGGCATAGAGTCGATAGGCAGAGACTATTTCCCAGGGCACAAATGACTAACACGAGGGCTCATAGTTTAAGCTGGTTGGAGGAAAGTATAGAGGGGATGTCAGAGGCGGGTTCTTTACACAGAGAGTTGTGAGAGCATGGGATGCGTTGCCAACAGCAGTTGTGGAAGCAAGGTTATTGGGGACTTTTAAGAGACTGCTGGACATGCATATGGTCACAGAAATTTGAGGGTGCATACATGAGGATCAATGGTCGGCACAACATCGTGGGCTGAATGGCCTGTTCTGTGCTGTACTGTTCTATGTTCTATTTCTCTCCTGGGTCACTGACAGACCGAAGGTTGGTAACCACCGGAACTCGGTGTTTGATTTTGAGCTGGGATTCTTGGCAAATATCTGCTCTGTTACTCAATTTGCAACCTTTATAGCTGGCATCACCCATCTCCAACCTTGCCTCAAGCCACCTTCTCAGAAGACCTCACCAATAACTTTGTTATCTCTCGAGTAATTATTTCCAGCGGCTCCCATCTGAATCTGCACTATTCACCCGAAGAGTCATTCCTGGTCTGGCAATATCTCAATTTTAAAATCCTCATCCCAGTTTTTACATCCCATCATGACCCTAGCTCCTCCCTGCCTGTGTAATCCTGACAAGCCCGGCAGTTCCCTGACATCCATTTTTTCTCCCTAGTTTTGATCTCTCGAACATTGGTGGCTGTACCTCTTTTGCCAGAGTCTCACACTCGCATTCCCTCACTGAACCTCTGCTGTTGTTGCTTCTACTTTAGTATTGTCCTTCTCTAGCTTATTGCTTTGACCAAGTTCTAATTTTTCCCTCTGTGTCCAATTTATTACCGCTCCTGTCCACACCTGTAGATATTGTACTCTGGTGAAGGAGGTTATTTCAACACTGGCCATTGTCAGGCTTGATCTAGCCCCTTTTGGCTTCAATTCGAGACTGACCTGACTAACCAGGAGAAAGGGAGGACTGCAGATGCTTCAGATCAGAGTTGCGAGTGTGGTGCTAGAACAGCACAACCATTCAGGCAGCATCCGAGGTGCAGGAGAATCAAGGTTTTGGGCATAAGCCCTTCATTAGGAGTGAGGCTTGTGGGTCTGGGGACGGAGAGATAAATGGAAGGGGGTTGGGGCTGGGGGGAAGGTAGCTGAGAATACATTAGGCAGATGACGGTGGGGGAGAAGGTGATAGGTTGGTTAGGAGGGTGGAGCAGATAGATGGGAAAGGCGGTGAACAGGTCAGGAGGTTGGTGCCGAGTTTGAGACTTGGGACTGGGATAAGGCGGGGGGGAGGGGAAAATGTGGAAACTGGTGAAATCCGCATTAATCCCATGTGGTTGCAGGGTCCCAAGGCAGAATATGAGGAGTTCTTCCTCCAGGCATCGGGTGGATAGGGTTTGACCATGGACGAGGCCCAAGACCTGCATGTCCTTGGGGGAGGGGGAGGGGGAGGGGGAGTTGAAGTGTTAGGCCACAGGGCAGTGGGTTGATTGGTGGGGTGTCCCAGAGGTTATCTCTGAAACGATCCACAATGACCTGGCTAACTCTTAACTAATTCCTGAAGTGGCCCAACAAGTCAATCAGCTGATATTAAACCACTGCCATCTGTTGAAGAAGACCCATTGCTTTATCAGGAGAAAGTGAGGTCTGCAGATGCTGGAGATCAAAGTTGAAACTTTATTGCTGGACCAGCACAGCAGGTCAGGCAGCATCCAGGGAACAGGAGATTCGACGTTTCGGGCACAGGCCCGAAGAAGGGCCTGTGCCCGAAACGTCGAATCTCCTGTTCCCTGGATGCTGCCTGACCTGCTGTGCTGGTCCAGCAATAAAGTTTCAACCACTGCTTTATCAGGACAGCTGTTGATGGACGATAAATACCAGCCTTGCTGGTAATGTTCATATGCCAAGAAGATGGGCTAATGCAGTTTGCTGCTGCAGGAGTGATGGCTGTTGTACAAATTGGTAACAGAGTGGATACAGAGGGGGTTCTATAGGCTCAGGCAAGGGTTAGGAACAGACAGTCTTGGTGCACAGTCTGGAATGAAAAGGAAGAGGTGAAAGAAAGACAGATTCACCTACTGGTGGGGAATAAATTCTGATAATGTCAGTGATATGGCACCGTAGAATCAATAAATGTGATCACCTCAGTGGTACTGGCAGCAAAGTACATCTGACAGTTCAGTCCGGAGTTAAGGCTGTGACTAAACCTCAATGTTGATATACTGTCCCCTGGCTGACTGTGCGCCGGCTGTATATCCCCCTGGCTGACTGTGCGCCGGCTGTATGTCCCCCTGGCTGACTGTGCGCCGACTGTATGTCCCCCTGGCTGACTGTGCGCTGGCTGTATGTCCCCCTGGCTGACTGTGCGCCGACTGTATGTCCCCCTGGCTGACTGTGCGCCGACTGTATGTCCACCTGGCTGACTGTGCGCCGGCTGTATGTCCCCCTGGCTGACTGTGCGCCGGCTGTATGTCCCCCTGGTTGACTGGACTGTGCGCCTGCTGTATGTCCCCCTGGCTGACTGTGCGCCTGCTGTATGTCCCCCTGGCTGACTGTGCGCCTGCTGTATGTCCCCCTGGCTGACTGTGCGCCGGCTGTATGTCCCCCTGGCTGACTGTGCGCCGGCTGTATGTCCCCCTGGCTGACTGTGCGCCGGCTGTATGTCCCCCTGGCTGACTGTGCGCTGGCTGTATGTCCCCATGGCTGACTGTGCGCCGGCTGTATGTCCCCCTGGCTGACTGTGCGCCGACTGTATGTCCCCCTGGCTGACTGTGCGCCGACTGTATGTCCCCCTGGCTGACTGTGCGCCGGCTGTATGTCCCCCTGGCTGACTGTGCGCCGGCTGTATGTCCCCCTGGCTGACTGTGCGCCGACTGTATGTCCCCCTGGCTGACTGTGCGCGGCTGTATGTCCCCCTGGCTGACTGTGAGCTGGCTGTATGTCCCCCTGGCTGACTGTGAGCTGGCTGTATGTCCCCCTGGCTGACTGTGAGCTGGCTGTATGTCCCCCTGGCTGACTGTGAGCTGGCTGTATGTCCCCCTGGCTGACTGTGAGCTGGCTGTATGTCCCCCTGGCTGACTGTGAGCTGGCTGTATGTCCCCCTGGCTGACTGTGAGCTGGCTGTATGTCCCCCTGGCTGACTGTGAGCTGGCTGTATGTCCCCCTGGCTGACTGTGAGCTGGCTGTATGTCCCCCTGGCTGACTGTGAGCTGGCTGTATGTCCCCCTGGCTGACTGTGCGCCGACTGTATGTCCCCCGGTTGACTGTGCGCCGGCTGTATGTCCCCCTGGCTGACTGTGCGCCGACTGTATGTCCCCCGGTTGACTGTGCGCCGGCTGTATGTCCCCCTGGCTGACTGTGCGCCGACTGTATGTCCCCCGGTTGACTGTGCGCCGGCTGTATGTCCCCCTGGCTGACTGTGCGCCGACTGTATGTCCCCCTGGCTGACTGTGCGCCGACTGTATGTCCCCCTGGCTGACTGTGCGCCGACTGTATGTCCCCCTGGCTGACTGTGCGCCGACTGTATGTCCCCCTGGCTGACTGTGCGCCGACTGTATGTCCCCCTGGCTGACTGTGCGCCGACTGTATGTCCCCCTGGCTGACTGTGCGCCGACTGTATGTCCCCCTGGCTGACTGTGCGCCGACTGTATGTCCCCCTGGCTGACTGTGCGCCGACTGTATGTCCCCCTGGCTGACTGTGCGCCGACTGTATGTCCCCCTGGCTGACTGTGCGCCGACTGTATGTCCCCCTGGCTGACTGTGCGCCGACTGTATGTCCCCCTGGCTGACTGTGCGCCGACTGTATGTCCCCCTGGCTGACTGTGCGCCGACTGTATGTCCCCCTGGCTGACTGTGCGCCGACTGTATGTCCCCCTGGCTGACTGTGCGCCGACTGTATGTCCCCCTGGCTGACTGTGCGCCGACTGTATGTCCCCCTGGCTGACTGTGCGCCGACTGTATGTCCCCCTGGCTGACTGTGCGCCGACTGTATGTCCCCCTGGCTGACTGTGCGCCGACTGTATGTCCCCCTGGCTGACTGTGCGCCGGCTGTA
>NC_057718.1:1078145-1079495 GCF_004010195.1 Chiloscyllium plagiosum | reverse complement strand
TATGCCTTCTTAACAGCACTATCCACCTGGGTGGCAACTTTCAGGGATCTATGTACATGGACTCCAAGATCCCTCTGCACATCCACACTACCAAGAATCTTTCCATTGTCCCAGTATTCTGCCTTCCTGTTATTCTTCCCAAAGTGCATCACCTCACATTTAGCTTCATTGAACTCCATTTGCCACCTCTCAGCCCAATCCTGCAGTTTATCCAAGTCCCCCTGCAATCTGTAACATTCTTCCAAACTGTCCACTACTCCACCGACTTTAGTGTCGTCTGAAAATTTACTAATCCATCCACCTATGCCTGAGTCTAAGTCATTTATAAAAATGACAAACAGCAGTGGTTCCAAAACAGACCCTCGTGGCCCACCACTAGTAACCGGACTCCAGGCTGAATATTTTCCATCAACCACCACTCGCTGCCTTCTTTCAGAAAGACAGTTTCTAACCCAAACTGCTAAATCACACTCAATTCCATGCCTCTGCATTTTCTCCAACAGCCTACCATGTGGAACCTTATCAAAGGCTTTACTGAAGTCCATGTATATACCATGTCAACTGCCCTACCCTCATCTACATGCTTGGTCACTTTCTCAAAAAACTCAATGAGGTTTGTGAGACACGACCTACCCTTGACGAAACCATGTTGACTATCTGAACTCAAATTGTTGCTTGCTAGATGATTATAAATCTTCTCTCTTGTAATCCTTTCCAGAACGTTTCCTACAACAGAAGTAAGGCTCACTGGTCTATAATTACCTGGGTCATCTCTACTGCCCTTCTTGAACAAGGGCACAACATTTGCAATCCTCCAGTCCTCTAGCACTGAACCTGTAGACAATGACGACTCAAATATCAAAGCCAAAGGCTCTGCTACCTTCTTGCTAGCTTCCCAGATAATCCTCAGATAAATCCCATCTGGCCCAGGGGGCTTGTCTACTTTCACTCCTTCTAGAATTGGTAACACCTGTTCGTAACTAACCTCGATCCTTTCTAGTCTAATATCTCGTACCTCATTATTCTCCTCTACAATATTCTCCTTTTCCTGAGTGAAAACCAATGAGAAATGTTCCTTTAGCACCTCTCCGATCTCCACAAGGTCCACACTCAACTTCCCACTTCTGTCTTTGACTGGCCCTATTCCTACCCTAATCATCCTTTTATTCCTCACATTCTATTTGCTAAAAATTGTTCGTGTCCTCTCTTTGCTCTTCTTAACTCTCTCTTTAAATCCTTCCGAGATGATCTGTAACTCTCCATCGCCTCATCTGAACCATCTTGCCTCATCAACATATAAGCTGCCTTCTTCCTTGTAACAAGAGATGTAATTTCTGTTGTAAACCACGT
>NC_057718.1:1072970-1077645 GCF_004010195.1 Chiloscyllium plagiosum | reverse complement strand
AGTATCTGTACTGGGAGTATTTGACAGGGACAGTGTAGAGGTAACTTTATTTTCAGTTTAGAAGAATAGAGGGGGCATTAGTTTAAGTTTAAAAGGGTAAATAGAGCTTTACTCTATATCTAGCCTTGTGCTACCTATACATGTCTGGGAGTAGCTGTTGGGAACCAGGTAGTTTTTGACTTTCTGTTTAAAAGAGTAGAGAGAGATTTCCTCTATATTGAAACTTGTGCTACACCCAGCCTGGTGACGCAGGGTTCAGTTAGCTCAGCTGGCTGGATAACTGGTTTCAGATGTGGAGTGGTGCCAACAGCATGAGTACAATGTCTGCACTGATTGAGGTTATCATGAAGGACTCTCCTTCTCAAACTCATCCCTCGCCTGAGGTACAGGGACCCTCAAGTGAAACCACCAAGATCATCTTCGTTAATGAGACAGCAGCTGTATGGTCTGATAGGATTATGGTGATTTACCTGGGGATTTTTGCTGGGGTCAGTGTGAAGTCTACTATGAGGAGAATGTGCATGAGCTGCCTCCATGAGAGATTTTGAAGTATAATGTCCAGTGTAGGCAGAGGCTACACCCAGCTGCCTCTTTCCGGTGGACTTTATCCGCATCCTGAAGATCCCTCATCTACCTAGTTAGCCTTCTTTCCACCCTCTCCATGGCTTTGACATTGGATCACAGAATCTGAAATTAACTAAAGGGAAATAAAGCACTTGACTTGTGATCTTCATTGTTTATAAATGTGATGGATCCTCTGGAAGGATGCCTGCCTTGAAGAAGTTTTCCTCCTCTCTCTACACGAAGGGCTTTTGCCTGAAACGTCGATTTTACTGCTCCTTGCATGCTGCCTGAACTGCTGTGCTTTTCCAGCACCACTCTAATCAATAAATGTGATGCTCAGACTATACAAAGCAGAATGCGAGATCAAATTCATAACAAAAACAGAAATTGCGGAAAGTCTGAGCAGGTCTGGCAGCATCTGTGGCGAGAAAGCAGAGTTAACGTTTCAGATCCAGTTTGATTTCTCTCCACAAATCCTGCCAGACCTGTTGAGATTTCTCAGAAAGCCAGGCATCATCAGGAGGTAGAGAAGTTCATCAGGATAGGTCCTGCATTCCAGCATCTTGCATTTGCTTTTCTTTCTAACTGAGATGTTTCCGCAATATCTGCTTTTATTTCGGATTTCTAGCATCCGCAGAACTTCCAGTTTTTTTTTGTGAAATTAGTTTAGACACTTGCCTTGTAGTAAATCCCATTGAGATTGGAGAAGAAGCATTGATGATACCACCAGCCTCCATGTGAGATCTTGGCACAGATGTTGCCAGTGTCTGGTGTGCTGAAGCTCCTCTTGTTGTGATACCAGGCAAAGGAATCTTCCAAAGTTCCACTGAAACCTGCAACATGCAGGCGGAAATGATTGGATTCATCTTCAATCCTGTTGGTCATAGAATAGCAGACAAGGTTAAATGATCACCAAAACATGACTGGACTAACCAGCCTTTCTTTTCTCATGGCTCAGGTCCATTAATGTACTTGCTTAACTCACCTAGCCATCTACCTGTCATATCCTCCAACTGCACCTACCCACAGTCCCCTCACACCCCTTCTTTAGGTTGACCAATCCTGGCTTTAAAGTCTCTCCACATCCCAGAGGTCCCTCATTAGCCTCATTTCCACCCTTTCCAAGGCCTTGACATTAGATCTTCGTCTCCACATGAGAGGAAGTGTCCAGATTCTCCAACCTACCCATTGACAGTGTGTTGGGGTATTTCTGATTCATTGTACAATGGCAAAATATCTTTGATAGAGGTATTTCTGATTGACAGTTTGATGGGACTTACTCTGAGAGTGCAGTGGGACTATATCTCACTGTTAAGGGTATCTCAGATTGACAGTGTGATGGAGGAGTATCTCAGATTGACAGTGATGGAGGAGTATCTCAGATTGACAGTGTGATGGAGGAGTATCTCAGATTTGACAGTGATGGCGGTTTCTGATTCATAGAATCATCCAGTACAGACGACTGTGTGATCTACTGAATGACATTTCCTCCATCATAAGGTGAGAACTGCAGATATTCAGCAGTGATTGAACAATGTCCAGCACCACTCGCGATTCCTCAGATACTGAAGCAGTCCATGTTCAAATGCAGCAAGATCTGGGCAGTACCCAGGCTTGGGCTGACAAGTGGCAAGTAACATTCACGGCACACAAATGCCAGGCAATATCCATAAATGCTGGCCCAGCTAGCAACACCCAGATCTCATGAGGGAAAGTGAATAAAAAGTACATAGACTATCATGCTGTCAATCAGAGAGACTCCCTGTCAATCACAAAGATCACTTGTCGCTCAGAGTCAAGGTCTGTCCCATTTAGCATAGTGATAATGCTACACAACATGATGAAGGTTATTCTCAATATGAAGATAATACTTAATCTCCACAAGGACTGAGCGGTGGTCAGTCTTACCAATACTATCATCTGTGGCTGGCAGATTGGTAGGAATGAGGTGAAGTATTTGTTTCCCTCTTGTTGGTTACCTCACCACCTGCTGCAGACCCAGTTTAGTTGCTGTGTGCTCTAGGCCCTGACCAGCTTAATCGATAGCACAGCTGCCAAACCATTCTTGGTGATGGACTTTGAAATTGCCCACCCTGAGCACATGTTGTACCCTTGCCACCCTCAATGCTTCCTCCAAATGTTGTTCAACATTGAACAATACTGATTCATCAGCCAAGGGAGGATGGTTTCATGGTAATCAGCAGGAGGTTTCCTTGCCCATGTTTAATTTGAAGCCATGAGTCTTCATGGGATCTGGATTCAATGTTGAGGACTCCCAGGGCTGCTCCCTCCTGACTGTATCCCACTGTCCCACCACTGCTTGAGTCTGTTCTGCCGATGGGACAGGATATATCCAGAGATGGTGATAGTTGTGTCTGGGACATTGTCTGTAAGGTCTGATTCTGTGAGTATAACTGTGTCAGGCTGTTGCTTGGCTCGTCTGTGAGACAGATCTCCCAATTTTGGCACTAACCCCCAGATTGTAGTAAGGAAAACTGTGCCAGGTCAACTGAGCTGTTTTTGCCATTGTCATTTCAGGTGCCTAGGTCAATGCCAGTGGTCAGTCCAGTTTCATTTCTTTGTCAAGACTTGGTAGCAATTGACACAACTGAGTGGCTTTCTTGGCAGTTTCAGTGGACAGTTGAGAGTCTGTGGATCTGGAGTCACATATAAGTCGGAAGACGGCAGATTTCATTTTCTCTGAAAGGCATTATTGAAGCCAGATGGTTTTTCTAATTATTGGAAATGGTTTCATGGGCAAAAGTGGATTCTTAATTGTAGATTTCTTTTCCTGGGTTCAAACTCACCATGCCAGGATTTGAACTTGGGGTCCCCAGAACATTAACTGAGTTTCTGGATTAATTATTGAGCAATATTACCATGAGTCATGGACTCTCTCTGATTGGTAGCATGTCTGGCTAAGTGTCAGGATTTATTATGCCTTTGCAGTTTGGTATCCCCAGGAATCTGATCATTTTCCTACCTGAAAGTTTCATACAGCACAAACTTCTGTCGGTATTTCCAATCCTCCAAATCAATTCGAAGTGAATATTCCCCTTGGCTTGTAATGTCGTGAATATGATTGTTACCCAACCAGAACTCTCCTGTTAGTTCGCCAAAACCCTCTTTATACTCAGTCCAGCCTCTGTTGAAGTCAATGGTTCCATCAACCCTGCGTTGGATAATGGTCCATCCTCCTCCTGTAAATTATAAACCCTGAGTGAGTGAAAACTGAACAAACAATGACTCAAGGAAGACAGACTCCTGGAAAGAAATAAGAAACTTGTCTGACCTTTGGACATCTCAAAGCTGGTGGGAAACGGGAGGTTTGTGCTCATGTGACTGGCCTTTGAAAAACCTTCCATTTGGTAAAAACAATGACTGCAGATGCTGGAAACCAGAGTCTAGATGAGAGTGGTGCCGGAAAAGCACAGCAGTTCAGGCAGCATCCGAGGAGCAAGAAAATCGATGTTTTGGGCAAAAGCCCTTCATCATGAATAGAGGCAGAGTGCCTGCAGGGTGGAGAGATAAATGAGAGGAGGGTGGGAGTGGGGAGAAAGTAGCGTACAGTCGAGTCTGTTTCAGGACATGGATCAGTGGTGCTGGAAGAGCACAGCAGTTCAGGCAGCATCCGAGGACAGGCAAAGTCTGAGGACAGGCAAAATCGACGTTTCGGGCAAAAGCCCTTCATCAGGAATAAAGGCAGAGAGCCTGAAGCGTGGAGAGATAAGCTAGAGGAGGGTGGAGGTGGATAGCATAGAGTACAATAGGTCAGTGGGGGAGGAGATGAAGGTGATAGGTCAGGGAGGAGAGGGTGGAGTGGATAGGTGGAAAAGGAGCTAGGCAGGTCGGACAAGTCCGGACAAGTCATGGGGACAGTGCGGAGCTGGAAGTTAGAAACTAGGATGAGGTGGGGGAAGGGGAAATGAGGAAGCTGTTGAAATCCACATTGATGCCCTGCCTCAGCTGAGGGCCACACTCTCTCAGAATTGCAAAGGACCCACTCTGTACTACGTCCTCAGGAGAATTCATACTCTCAACAAACAGTATTTCAACTCCATCTCAAACATCAAAAACTGTAAGTACAACAAACTTTTATCTACCCAGCTCC
>NC_057718.1:1063568-1071118 GCF_004010195.1 Chiloscyllium plagiosum | reverse complement strand
GAGGTGTCCTCGAGTTGATGTTTGGCTTCAGCGGTGTAGAGGTCAGTGAGCCAGACTACCACTGCGCCCCCTTTATCCGCTGGCTTGATGGTGAGGTTGGGATTGGAGCAGAGGGATTGGAGGGCTGCGCGTTGTGAGGGTGAGAGGTTGGAGTGGGGAAGGGGGGGTCAACAGGTTGAGGCGGTTAATGTCCCGGTGGCAGTTGGAAATGAAGAGGTCGAGGGCAGGTAATAGGCCAGCGCGGGGTGTCCAGGTGGATGCAGTGTGTTGGAGGTGGGCGAAGGGGTCAGGACATGGTTGAAGAGCTTCAGGGCAGAGGAGATGACCTGGGAGTTGCAGTGAGAGAGAGACACTCCCTGAGATTCTTGTAGAGAGAGGAGGAAAACTTCTTCAAGGCAGGCATCCTTGCAAGAGGATTCGCAGTAGGGTTAAAATCAATGAGGTAAAAACAAGGACTGCAGTTGCTGGAAACCAGATTCTAGGTTAGAGTGGTGCTGGTTGCCAGTCATTCCTTTTCCATCAAGTAGACTAGATCCTGCCTAATGGCCCCAAAATTGGCCCAGCTCCAGATTAGCACCTTAACTTGTGGACCTCTCCTACCTTTTTCCATTGTTATGATAAAACTAAGAGAGTTACGGTCACTGGTCCCAAAGTGCTTTCCGACTTACACTTCAGTCACTTGCCCAACCTCGTTTCCCAAGAGGAGGTCCAGTGTAGCACCGTCCTGAGTAGGGCACTCAACACATTGATTTAGGAAACTTTCTTGGACACATTTGACAAATTCCCCTCAGTCTGGGCCTTTTACACTCTGCGTGGACCGACAATCCAAGGGAAATTAAAATCTCTAACCAATACCACTCTATAATTCCTACAGGTATCTGCAATCTCTCTACACATCTGCTCATTGATTTGTAGTCCCAACCAAGTGACCATTCCCTTCTTGTTTCTATATTCTAACCATATGGCCTCATTTGATGACCCCTTAAGAATATCCTCTCTAAGCACTGTTTGTTCTGTCCTCCCTGATCTAAAGACCAACTGCCCACCTCGCTTCCTTGTCCTTCTGTCACACCTGTATCCTGGAACACTGACCTGCCAGTTCTGCCCTCCTCTCAGCCGTGTTTCTGTTATGGCTATAATATCCCAGTCCCCAGAGCCAATCCATGCTCTGAGCTCATCTGCCTTCCCAGTCAGGCCTCATGTGTTGGAATAAATGCACTTTAAACCAGAAGTCTTTTCCCTCCCTCTACTGTGCCTCTGTCTATCCTGAGTCATAAACTTGCTCTTGAGGCAAAGGTATTTTCCCCTGACTCCTTGAGGGCCCCTCTCTTATTCAGAGTCTCACCCCTCTGCCAAACTAGTTTAAATCCTCTCAGGTAACACTAGCAAATCTCCCCTGCAACCTGTCCCTCTTGTACAGGTCGCCTTTACCCAATGATCCAAGAACTGGAAACCCTGTCCCTTATAGCAGCTCCTCAGCTGCACATTGACCTCGCCTATCTTTTTATTTCTTTCCTCACTGGGTGTGACACTGGGAGTAATCTGGAGATCAACAACCTTGAAATCCTACATTTTAACTTATTATCTAACTCCCTATACTCATTTTGCAGGGCTCCACCCCTTTGTCTATCTATGTCATTTGTACAGATGTGCACAATGACCTCTGGCTGTTCACCCTCCGCCTTCAGAATGTTCTGTAGCCATTCAGAGACATCTTTGACCCTGTCACCCGGGAAGTAACATGCCATCCTGGTGTCTCTTCTACAGCCACAGAATCTGCTGTGTATCCCCCTCACAATTGACTCTCCTATAAGTAACACTCTGTCTAACTGCATCCTTTCCATCTGAACCTCAAAGACAGGATGGTTTTTGAATAACTCCACAAAATCCTGTTACTGAGCCATCCTTTATTTACACATACATAATACATTACACTGACCCAGCTAGCTCAGAACCAGCTCCTAGACAGAACAGGACCCTCGTCACTTCTGTTTATATCTGTCAGCCATACTCCCTGATTGGGTAGGTTAACAGCCCCACTCAGGCAACTCATACTCTATGAGGTCTACCTGGCTGACCTCGTTCCAACCACTTTATCCCTCCCCATCTAAATCCTGGGAGGTAGGCCCGTTTTTTGTCCTGTAGCTTTTCCTGGGGCATCTTTGCACCAGGTACAGTTCCTCCAACTCTTCCTCAGATATTGGGGGCATGTGCCAGATTGTAGCCCACCTCTTGTCACTGGAGCATCTTGGCTGATTCATCCTCTTGTTCAGGTAGTAACATGTTCGAGCCTGCAACATCTGCCATGCCCATGTTGTTCTCAGAGGTTTCTTCGACACTCAGTGGAGAGGGAGGCCCATTGGGTTCAGACAGACTTGCTGGGTGTCCTGAGGTGCTGGGTATATTTTGCTCTTGCCCCATTTGTGAGGTTGTAGCTTTCATGTGGCCCCTTTGCTTGTTCAGGCCCACTTCACTTACTCGAATTGTGTACATCATGGGGCCTGACCTTGTGTTACGTTGTCTGTCACCCATGCAGGGCCATTCCTATGGTTTTGACACTGAACTTCATTCCCTGAAGTAAACTGCCTCTCTTGCTTAGAGGAGTCTTACGTCAGCTTTACTGTTCCTGATGCCATTTCACCCTCCCAACCCCAGGTGTGGAACGATCAGGTTTAACCTGTATGGTATGGAGTGTCCTCACATACTAAATACCATTTGACTTTAGAAAATACTCAAATTCTCTGCTGGCAAATGCTGGCCCATTGTCTGTAACCAACACTTCCAAGAGTCTGTGTATTGCAACATTTCAATCACCATCCCCTTGTTTGATGAATAAACTCTGTAAAAACAATGACTGCAGATGCTTGAAACCAGAGTTTAGATTAGAGTGGTGCTGGAAAAGCACAGCAGGTCAGGCAGCATCCGAGGAGCGGGACAGTGCTGAGCTGGAAGTTTGGAACTGGGGTGAGGTGGGGGAAGGGGAAATGAGGAAACTGTTGAAGTCCACATTGATGCCCTGGGGTTGAAGTGTTCCGAGGCGGAAGATGAGGCGTTCTTCCTCCAGGCGTCTGTGGTGAGGGAGCAGCGGTTAAGGAGGCCCAGGACCTCCATGTCCTTGGCAGAGTGGGAGGGGGAGTTGAAATGTTGGGCCACAGGGCAGTGTGGTTGATTGATGTGGGTGTCCCACAGATGTTCCCTAAAGCGCTCTGCTAAGAGGCGCCCAGTTTTTACCTACCCTGATGAATAAACTCTGCTTTGTCTAACCACTTTGAATGGGCATCCACAATAACTAAAAACATAGAATCCATGAAAAGACTGGCACAGTTGATGTGGAACCAAGCCAGGATATAACCAGCCATTTTCGCTAAAGTTGGTGTGCTGCTGATGGTAATTTCTATCCTTGTTGGCACTCTTAGGGGCGGTACAGTGGTTCAGTGGTTAGCACTGCTGCCTCACGGTGCCAGGCACCCAGTGCCAATTCTATCCTTGGGTGATTGTATATGTAGAGTATGTACATTCTCTCGGTGCTCCAGTTTCTTCCTACAGCCCAAAGATGTGCAGGTTAGTTGGATTGGTCGTGTTAAATTGTCCATTGTGTCCAGGGAAATGCAGGCCAGTGGATTAGCCATGGAAAAGGCAGGATTATGGGTTAAGGGTAGTAGGATGGGTCAGGGTGGGATGCTGTTTGGAGGGTCAGCATAGACTCAATGGATCAAACGGCCTGCTTCCGCACTGTAGGGATTTGCCAGACATAAATTCTTGCTGACATCTTCATTTTGGAGTTCAGCCAGTTTTGGGCAGTGACCTTTGCTTGGGACAATCACTCTTGCTCCCCATGTTAATAGTCGGCAATACTCTACAATGATCCAGTCTCTGAGGAGAAAGTGAGGGCTGCAGATGCTGGCGATCAGAGCTGAAAATGTGTTGCTGGAAAAGCGCAGCAGGTCAGGCAGCATCCAAGGAACAGGAGAATCGACATTTCGGGCATAAGCCCTTTTCAGCAATGATCCAGTCTTGCTGGGTCTAGGAAGGTTTCAGTTCTGGTTGTGCTGACCCTTTTGTTTCCACCATCACCACCAGCTGTTTTAAATTTTGACAGTATGGAACCTCTTTGTGTCCACAGTCTGATATTTTCAGTGGTGACCGGAAGGTGGTTCAGAAAGTTTAAAACCAAAACAGACTCTTCCAGTGGCTGCATCACCAGTGACGTACCCACCAGTGGGAGCTGGCTCCCGCCATCCGTATTTGTCACTTGGCCTCCCAGATGCTGTTCGAGGAGACACCTCAGGGTTCAGGTACATAATTCTTTGAAATTTGCGTCACAGTTAGACGGGATAGTTGAGAAGGCATTTAGCACCCTTGTCTTCATTGCTCATATCTTTCAGTATGGGAGTTGGGATGTCATGTTGGGGTTGTTCAGCCTCTTCTGGAATACTGTGTGGAATACTGGTTGCCCTGCTATAAGAAGGATAATATTAAACTGGAGAGGATTCAGAAAAGATTTACCAGGATGTTGCCGGGAATGTGAGGTTAAAGTTATAAAAATAGGCTGGGACATTTTTCACTGGAGTGTAGGAGGTTGAGGGGTGACCTTATTGAGGTTTATAAAATCATGAGGGGCATAGATAAGATGAATGGCAAAGCTCTTTTCTCTAGGGTGGGGGAGTTCAAAACTCAGGGACATATTTTTAAGGTGATAAGAAAAAGTTTTATAAAGGGAAATGAGGGGCAACTTTTCTACGCAGAGAATGGTTCCTGTGTAGAGTGCTCTGCCCAAGGAAGTGGTGGATGTAGGTACAATTTCAACACTTAAAAGACATCTGGTAATAGGAAAAGTTGGGGGGGTGGGGGGTATGGGCCAAATACAGGAACGTGGGACCACTTTAGTTTGGGAACTTGATTGGTGTGGACTAGTCGGATCGAAGGATCTGATTCCGTGCTGGATAACTCTATGATTCTATAAATAGATTTTTTAAAATCTGCTGAGTTGTATCGAACAGGTACACAAAAAGCTGAGAAAATGGCTCCCACCTCCTACAATGAGGGGTCTGCAATAAATAAGAACCTTGTTTTAGTGGTAGAGGTTCAGCGGGCCACAAGGTCACTAACGTACTTCAAAATTTGACAATTCTATGATTTGTCAGTGACTCTGATGGGAAAAAAAGTGTAAAATCTTCAGCCAATGTAAAGTGAGCTGTTCCAGTAGACAAGTTTTTGTGCCGAATAGAAAATTCACTGCACAAGAGCTAGTTTGGTTTACAGCTTCCAATTTGGTGACTTGTTCAAAAACTCCTGCTGTGGGTGAGGCAACACCATCCTTATCAGTGATGACCTTACACTACTCTGCAAACAAGGCCTGCAGTAGAGCAAGGAGGCTACCCTCCTGAGGAAGGGTCATCCTACAGCTTGATGTGCATGAGGACATTTCTCTGATCTCATATATTTAGTGTGGTCAGCACTAGAGGTGAAAAACAGGTGCTTTTGCAGTAGTACCCCATTAATTGTTGGTCATTCATACTATATGGCCACCTCTGGGTTACAATCACACAGCTCACGTTCCCAGACCTCTCCCTACCTGCAGTATCCATGTCACAGTAGACCCTGGTGGGCAGTCCTCCAATGGAGGGGATGATGGTGTAGATTCCAGACTGAGTAACCCCGTTATAATAGATGCTCGCACAGTCAAGGGGGCAGTTCCGAATGTATTGGAGATCTGGGGGAGGAATGAAACACAGAAAAGGCTCAGGATGGAAACTCTGCAATCTAGGCACAAATACACAAGGATCTAATCTTTCTGCCAATATTTATCATCTGTCAGGTCTCCAAGATACCTGTTTGTTGTCTTACAAATTGTGCTGCTTACATCCCATGTTCTGTCCACTTTTCAAACACTGGCTCCTGTCCACTGACCACTGGCCCCCTCTTCTGACTACTGGCCCATGTCCACCAATTCGCTAACTCTTCTTAGTGGCACTTAGCACATGCAACAGGATACCCCCGACCCAGACAGAGGCTCAGGGTTATGTCGCACTGACCCTGTGCAGCAGCAATGAGTCCCAGGGTGAGAAGGAGCCCCATGGTGAGGGAGAACTGCAGGGCAGAGGATCTCCATAGTGAGGAAGACTTGCCCTCAGACAGGCAAGGGGAAGTCAGTCAAAGTTTCTGCTCTTGATAACTCCCTTGCTAGTCTTGTTGAATTTCAGATGAACAGAGAATCAGGATCAGTTGTGATGGTCAATAGTCAGTATGTGATGGTCAGTTTGTGGTGGTCTGTATGGTCAGTTTTTGTGGTCAATTTGATATGGACCTTGCTGCTGGTAATAAACAGGCCCCTCAGCTGTAGTTGGCATGTGGGTTGAACATAAATCATGAGAGAGAAAGGACATGTAAGAAAGGCATGATTACAATAATCATGGAGCCTTCAATATGCAAGTGAACTGGGAAAATCAGTGGATCCCAAGAAAAATAATTTGTGGAATGTCTACAACATTTTTCTTTGGAACAGCGTGTGGTAGAGCCCCATAGGAAACAGGAGAAAGTGAGGACTGCAGATGCTGGAGACCAGAGTTGAAAAATGTGGTGCTGAAGAAGGGCTTATGCCCGAAACGTCGATTCTCCTGCTCCTCGGATGCTCCCTAGGAAACAGGCAATACTGGATTTAGTGATGTGTAACGAGGCAGACTGTGTTAGGAAACTTAGGATGAAGGATTCCTTAGCGGGCAGTGACCACAACAGGATAGAATTCACCATGCAGTTTGAGATGGAGAAGCTGGAATCAGATTTAACAGGATTATGATTCAGTAAAGAGATGAGGGAAGAGCTGGCCAGGGTTGATTGGAAGGGGACACTAGCCAGGAGATGGTGGAGCAGCAATAGCAGGACTTTCTGGGGGGAACTCAGGAGCCACAGCAGAAATTCAACCCGAGGAAGAAGAAACATTCTCAGGGAGGATGAGGCAACCGTGGCTGACAAGGACAGTCAGGTTCAGCATTAAAAAAAGCATTGAGTGTGCTGAAAATTAGTGGAAAGCCAGAAGATTTAAAAACTTGCAAAATCAGCAGAGGACAACTAAAAAAATAATAAAGGGGGAGAAGATGAAATATGACGGTAAGCTTGCTAACAATATTAAAAGAAGATTTTTACATCTGTGAAAAGTAAGAGAAAGGCAAGAGTGGACAGTGGATTGCTGTAAAAATGAGGCTGGAGAAGTAATAATGGTGGAGGAAAAGAGATCTTCAATAGATAGACTCACAAAGATGTACAGTATGGAAACAGACCCTTCAGTCCAACCCGTCCATGCCAACCAGATATCCCAACCCAATCTAGTCCCACCTGCCAGCACCGGCGCATATCCCTCCAAACCCTTCCTATACATAGACCCATCCAAATGCCTCTTAAATGTTGCAATTGTACCAGCCTCCACCACATCCTCTGGCAGCTTATTCCATACACGCACCACCCTCTGTGTGAAAACGTTACCCCACACGTCCCTTTTATATCTTGCCCCTCTCACCCTAAACCTATGCCCTCCAGTTCTGGACCCCCCCACC
>NC_057718.1:1052778-1061420 GCF_004010195.1 Chiloscyllium plagiosum | reverse complement strand
TCAAAATTGGCCTTTCTCCAATTTAGAACTTCAACTTTTCGATCTGGTCTACCCTTTTCCATCATTATTTTCAATCTAATAGAATTATGGTCGCTGGCCCCAAAGTGCTCCCCCACTGACACCTCATTCACCTGCCCTGCCTTATTTCCCAAGAGTGGGTCAAGTTTTGCACCTTCTCTAGTAGGTACATCCACATACTGAATCAGAAAATTGTCTTGTACACACTTAAACAAATTCCTCTCCATCTAACCTCTAGACTACGCTTGGAAAGTTAAAATCCCCTACCATAACCACCCTATTATTCTTACAGATAGCTGAGATCTCCTTACAAGTTTGTTTCTCAATCTCCCTCTGACTATTCGGGAGTCTATAATACAATCTGAATAAGGTTATCATACCTTTCTTATTTCTCAGTTCCACCCAAATCACTTCCCTGGATTTATTTCTGGGCATATCCTCCCTCAGCACAGCTGTAATGCTATCCCTTATCAAAAATGCCACTCCCCCTCCTTTCTTGCCTCCCTTTCTATCAATAGACAATAGACAATAGGTGCAGGAGTAGGCCATTCTGCCCTTTGAGCTTGCACCACCATGCATTATGATCATGGCTGATCATCCTCAATCAGTATCCTGTTCCTGCCTTATCTCCATAACCCTTGTTTCCACAATCCTTAAGAGCTCTATCCAACTCTTCCTTGAAAGTATCCAGAGACTGGGCCTCCACAGTCTTCTGGGGCAGAGCATTCCACACAGCCACCACTCTCTGGGTGAAGAGGTTTCTCCTTAACTCTGTTCTAAATGGCCTACCCCTTATTTTTAAGCTGTGTCCTCTGGTTCGGGACTCACCCATCAGCGGAAACATGTTTCCTGCCTCCAGAGTGTCCAATCCTTTAATAATCTTATACGTCTCAATCAGATCCCCTCTCAGCCTTCTAAACTCAAGGGTATACAAGCCCAGTCGCTCCAATCTTTCAGCGTAAGATAGTCTTGCCATTCCGGGAATTGACCTTGTGAACCTACGCTGCACTCCCTCAATAGCCAGAATGTCTTTCCTCAAATTTGGAGACCAGAACTGCACACAATATTCCAGGCGCGGTCTCACCAGGACCCTGTACAGCTGCAGAAGGATCTCTTTGCTTCTATACTCAATTCCTCTTGTTATGAAGGCCAGCATGCTATTAGCTTTCTTCACTACCTGCTGTATCCTTCCTGTAGCATTTGTATCCTGGAACATGAAGCTGCCAGTCCTGCCCATCCCTGAACCATGTTTCTGTAATTGCTATGTTATCCCAGTCCCATGTCCCATGTTCAGGAGCAGGGAAAGCAGCATCAGTAAGGGTCATGGCCCCACAGGTGGTTGTGCTGTATAGAAAAAGAGGAAAGCGAGCAGCAGGGCTGCAGTGGTCAGGGATTCAATAGGAAGGAGTACAGACAGGTGCTTCCCTGGTGGCATACGTGATTCCAAGGTGTTGTATTGCTCCCATTGTGCCAGGGTTGGGGATGTTTGGGAGTGGGTGCAGGATATTCTGGAGGGAAAGGGTGATCAACCAGTCGTAGCGACACACATAGGGATTAACGAAAGGTAAACAAAGGGACAAGCACCTCAAAGCTGAGTGTAGGAAGTTAGGAAATAAATTAAAATGCAGGGCCTCAAATGTAGTCATCTCAGGACTACTCCCAGTGCCATGTACTAGCGAGAACAAGAATATGAGGATTGATCAGATGGATGCATTACTGGAGAAATGGTGCCCTGTACAAGAAGGGTAGTAGGGATATTCCAGGTAACTACAGACCAGTGAACCTGACGTCGATGGTGGGAAAGTTGCTGGAAAGAAATGAGGATTAAAAAGCTTCCAGTGAAGGAAATTGATGGGGTTGAGCTGCTTCTATCTCAATGCAAGGAGTATTAGACACCAGGTAGATGAACTATGGGCATAGCTGGACACATGGCAGCATGATGTCATTGCTACAATGGAAACCTGGGTAATGGAGGGGCAAAACTGGCAGCTCAATATCCCTGGATATAGAGTTTACAGGCAGGAGAGCGTGGATGACCAGGAGGAGGGGTTTGTAGTCTTGGTTAAACAAGCAATGACAGTTGTGAGAAAGGATGATATTCTAAACAGGTTAACAAATGAGTCTTTGTAGGTCGAGTTCAGAAATCAAAAAAAGGGACAATCACATTACTAGGCCTGTGCAATAGAGCCCCAAATAGTGAGAGGGAGATAGAAGAACATAGGTGTAATAAATTTGTAACATATACATTTCTGCCTGTAGTAACAGGAAGGCAATAACTGTAGGAGACTTCAGTTATCTCAATATCAACCAGGTTTCAAATAACATGAGGGGCTTTGGGGTGAAAAATTCATGTACGGTATCCAGGAGAATTATTTTAAATGATATATGACAAGCCCAACGAGAGGAGATTCTGGATTTAATTTCAGGAAATGAAGATGGGCAAGTGGGTGAAGACAGTGGGTGACCAGTCAGGGATAGTGGCCACAATTCAGTTGGATTTAGTTTTATCATGTAAAAGTACAGAGGGAAATCAGGAGGAAAAATTTTAAACTGAGGGAAGGTACGTTTTACAAAACGGAGAAGTGATTTGGCTGAGATGGACTGGACAGGGCTGTTGCAGGATAAATCAGTGATAAACTAGTAGGAGGTGCTAAAAAAATGAGATCTTCGGGCAACAACGCAGACATTTCCCTTCCAAAAATAAGAATGGTACTGCCAAATCTAGACCCTCACGGTAGTCTAGAAAAACACAGGGGAAGGTTAAACAGTAAAAGAAAGCTTATGATAGTCACAGAAACCTCAACATTGCAGAAAGCCTGGTAGAGGACAGAATTTCAGGATCAAATTAAAAAAAAAACAAGAAAATCAAAGAGAGGGCATGAAAAAATATCAGCAAGATAAAGGAAAACACAAAGATGGTTTACTTGTATATACAGAGAAAAAGGATAGTTGAGAAAAAGGAGCTATCAGGGATAAAGAAGAGAACTTGTGGGAAGATGCAGAGGATATGGAGAGAATTTAAAATGATTGTTTTGTCTCTGTATTCACAAAGGAAAAGGATGATGTGGCCATAGTAATCCAAGAGGAACAGTGTAAAATATTGGACAAAATAATCTTAACAAGAGAGAATGTGTTCGAGAAGTTGGAACTTTTGAAATACCAAATAAATATCAGCCGGTTAGTCTTACTTTGGTGGTGGGCAAATCATTAGAATTAATCTTGAGAGTCTGGATAAACTATCACTTGGAAAGGCATAAATTAGTCATGGTTAGTGACCATGGCTTTGTGAAGGCAGGGTCATGCAGCACGGTGGCTCAGAGGTTAGCATTGCTGCCTCACAATGCCAGGGACCTGGGGTTGGTTCCAGCTTTGGGTGACTATTTGTGTGGATTTTGCACACTTTACCTGTGTCTGTGTGGGTTTCGTCCGGGTGCTCCAGTTTCCTCCCAATCCAAAAATGTGTAGGTTAGGTGAATTGGCCATGCTAAATTACCCATAGTGCTTAGGGATATGCAGGCCATGTGGGCTAGCCATCGTAAACATGGGGTTATGAGGATAGATTTGGGGGTGCTCTTTGGAGCGTCAGTGCAGACTTGATGGGTTGAATGGTCACTTTTTACACTATTGGGATTCTCTGCCTTATAACTTGGTTGAATTCTTTGAGGAAATGACAAGGTAGTGCAGTGGATATTGTCTACATGGATTTTAGTAAGGCATTTGACAAGGTCCCACATGGCAGACTGGTCAAAAAAGTAAGTCCATGGGATACAGGATGATGTGTCGAATTGGATCCAAATTTGGTTTAGTAACAGGAAACTAAGGGTAGTGGTCAATGGCTTCATCAATCTTCTTCATTCCTTCCTCAAAAAACTCAACCAAATTTGTGAGACATGATTTCTTTACACAAAGCCATGCTGACTATTCCTAATCATTCCTTCCCTCTCCAAAAGCATGTAAATCCTACCTTTCAAAATCACCTTCAACAACTTACCTTCCACCAAAGTCAGACTCGCAAGCCTCTCATTCCCAGGCTTCTCCTTACATCCCTTCTTAAACAAAGGCACAACATTCACCATTGTCTAGTCATCTGGCATCTCATCAGTATTTATAGGAGATACAAATATTTCTGCAAGGAGCTCCACAATTTCAGTTTATGACAGTGTCCAATGGTTTGTGAATGATTAATTTGCAATGGTCAGTACGTGATGGTCAGTTTGAGGTAGTGAGTTTGTTTTGGCCCATTTGGAACAGTCAATTATGATGGTCAGTTTGTTTACTATTAGTTTGAGAATGGTCAATTTGAAATGGTTGGTTTGCAATGGTCATTGTGTATCTGTCGGTTTGCGATGGTCAGTAGACAATGGTTACTTTGTACACTGTCAACCATAAACAGACAATTTCAATGTTCAATTTGCAATGGTCAGTTTTCAATGCCAGTGTGTAAGGGTTAGTGTGTTATGGTCAGTTTGTGATGGACTGTCTAAGAATGGTCACTGTGTGACGGTTAGCATGTGATGCATTGGTCACTTTGCAATGGCCAGTTTGTGATGGTTAATTTGGGATGGTGAGTTTATAAATGGTCAGTTTGTGATGATGAGTTTGGAATTGTCAGTGTCTTATGCTGAACGTGTGATGGCCAATTGTGCTGGTCAATTTGCAGTAGTCTGTTTGTAGTGGTCAGGTTGTAATGATCTGTTTGGAATGGGCAATGTGCTTTGCTTAATTTGTGGTGATCAGTTTCTGATAGTCAGTTTGTGATGGTCAGTGTATTAAGGTCAGTATGTGATGGTCAGTGCGGTATGGTCAATGTGTTAGTTATTATGCGATGGTCAGTGTGCAATGGTCTGTGTGTTACTGTCAGTGTGTGATGGTCAATTTGCAATGGTCAGTGTGTTATGGTCAGTGTGTGATGGTCAGTGTGTGATGGTCAGTGTGTTATGGTCAATGTGCGATGGCCAGTGTGCAATGGCCAGTGTGCAATGGCCAGTGTGTTATGATCAGTGTGTTATGGTCAGCATGGGATGGTCAGTGTGTTACAGTCAGTGTGAGATGGTCAGTGCATGATGATCGGTGTGTTACGGTCAGTGTGTGACGGTCAGTGTGTTATGGTCAGTGCGTGATGATCAGTGTGTTACGGTCAGTGCATGATGATTGGTGTGTTATGTCAGTGTGAGACGGTCAGTGTGTGATGGCTAATGTGTTATGATCAGTGTATTATGGTCAGTGTGTAATGGTCAGCATGGGATGGTCAGTGTGTTACAGTCAGTGTGAGATGGTCAGTGTGCTATGGTCAGTGTGTGACAGTCAATGTTTGATGGCCAGTGTGTGATGATTGGTGTGTTATGGTCAGTGTGTGATGGCCAATGTGTTATGATCAGTGTATTATGGTCAGTGTGTAATGGTCAGCATGGGATGGTCAGTGTGTTACAGTCAGTGTGAGATGGTCAGTGCGTGATGATCGGTGTGTTATGGTCAGTGTGTTATGGTCAGTGTGTTATGGTCAGTGTGAGATGGTCAGTGTTTGATGGCCAGTGTGAGACGGTCAGTGTTTGATGGCCAGTATGTTATAATCAGTGTATTGTGGTCAGTGTGTGATGGTCAGCATGGGATGGTCAGTGGGTTACAGTCAGTGTGAGATGGTCAGTGCATGATGATCGGTGTGTTACGGTCAGTGTGTTATGGTCAGTGCGTGACGGTGAGTGCGTGATGATTGGTGTGTTATGGACAGTGTTATGGTCAATGTGTTACAGTCAGTGTGAGACGGTCAGTGTGTGATGATCAGTGTTTTATGGACAGTGTGTTACGGTCAGTGTGTTACAGTCAATATGTGACAGTCAGTGTGTGATGATTAGTGTGTTATGGTCAGTGTGTGACGGTCAGTGTGTGACGGTCAGTGTGTGATGGTCAGCATGGGATGGTCAGTGTATTATAGTTGGTGTGTGATGCTCAGTGTGTGATGATTAATGTGTAATGATCAGGTATCCTGCTGACACTCTCAGTCTTGTCTGCGACATGGGAATGAGCTTTAGCGATATCTACTTGGTGTTTTTCCATAATGGGAGCCAGTTACTCACTTAGAGAGGGACTGTACTGTAATTGTGGGGTCGATTGTAGAAACGAAGGGATAATTTGAAGGAGGTACCTGAGTGTTTATGTTGTTCGGGTCGGTGGTGGTGTTGGTGGAGGTGGTGGTAGAGTGAGCAGTTGCTGCTGCTGTGAGCCTGGTCCAGCCACGTCAGCAGGTTGTGAACCTGTGTCTGCAAGTCATAGATGAGTGAGGCATGAATATGTAACAAGGTACTGCTCTCACTGGATCGCTGCTTCATGTGCTGTACCTCAGCCTCCAACTTCACATCCTTTTGATCTTTCTCCTGGAGCTGGGAAAGATCACAAATAATGCATCAGGTAAATCTGGAATAGGTGACTCACACAGTTCTCCTTGCAATGCCCCCTTTACATCAATTGTGTTAGATACATAGCAGCATCATACCCCAGTGACACTATTACACAGAATATTACACAAAACATTTAAAGTAGGAGCAGTCGCAGGCCATTCAGCCCATCATGATGCAGTTGTATAAGACTCTGGTACGGCCGCATCTGGAATATTGTGTGCAGTTTTGGTCGCCATACTATAGGAAGGATGTGGAGGCATTGGAACGGGTGCAGAGGAGGTTTACCAGGATGTTGCCTGGTATGGAAGGAAAATCGTATGAGGAAAGACTGAGGCACTTGGGGCTGTTTTCACTAGAGAAAAGAAGGTTTAGGGGTGACTTGATTGAGGTGTACAAGATGATTAGGTGGTTAGATAGGGTCGACAGTATGAACCTTTTCCCGCGTATTGAGTCGGGTATTACAAGGGGGCATAGCTTTAAATTAAGGGGGGGTAGATATAGGACTGAAGTTAGGGGTAGGTTCTTCACTCAGCGAGTCGTTAGTTCATGGAATGCCCTGCCAGTAACAGTGGTGGACTCTCCCTCTTTATGGGCATTTAAGAGGGCATTGGATAGGTATATGGAGGATAGTGGGTTAGTGTAGTTTAGGTGGGCTTGGATCGGCGCAACATCGAGGGCCCAAGGGCCTGTACTGCGCTGTATTCTTCTATGTTCTATGTTCTAAACCTGTCCTGTCATTCAATCTCACTCAATGTCACTATCTCCCGATATCCATTAACTCCTCTTTACAAACTGGAAATCCAGAGATTGTAACTCCTTGACTGGACTGTTCAGCTAGGGAAAACATCTTCTCTGTTTCCAGTCTGTCAAAATGTTATATGCTACAACTCAGATGCACAATGAAGGATCAACTAACAGTTTTCATTTCTGGGGATAGGCAGTTTAGAAATATCTACCAAAAACCTAACAGCACCCACAGTTAGCTCAACTACACTAGCTCACACCCTGCTTCCTGTAAATACTCCATTCCATTCTACCAGTTCCTTAGTCCCTGTCACACCTGTTCTGATGATGCCACCTTCCACAGAAGTACCACCAATATGACCTCATTTTCCCTCAACCAAAGACTCCCCCCTCCCACCCCACCATGGTTGACAGGACCCTCAGCCGCGTCTGATCATTTCCCATGTTTCTGTCTCCATCCACCCCATCACTCCCCAACAGAAAACATTCCCCAATCTCCACATTTAAAGATCATATTCTGCCATTGCCACCACCTCCAGCAGGATGTTACCATCAAACACATCTTCCCCTTCCCTCCACTGTCAGTATTCCACAGGTAACTTTCCCTCTGTGATACCTTGGTCCACTCCTCCATCACTCCTAATACTTCTCACTCCCCTCAGCACCATCCCATGCAATCACAGAAGGTGTAGCACTGGTCCATTCACCTCCCTCCTCCTCACTGTCCAAGACCTGAACCCACTTTCCAGGTGAAGCAGTGTTTTACCTGAACTTCTTTCAATCTGGTTTTACTGTGTTTGCGACTTTGCAGTCTCCCAACAAACTGAAGGAACGGGATTTCTTTTTCAGCTTAGATGTTTTACAGCCTCCAGGACTCAATGTTGAGTTCAACAACTTCAGGGCATGAATACTCCCTTCCATTTTGATTACTCTTACCCCCACCACACGACACCCAACCCTGTCAGTGTCTTGTTTGAAACAGTTTTCTCTCAGCATAGCTGACCGATTTTCTACTATTAACATGTACCATTTGTACCTATTCTTTATCTACATTTTTCCTTTATTAAAATTTGCGCACTCTTTACCTTTTGCTCTGTGTGCCCTTGCCATCTTTTCACTTGGTCCTCCCACTCAACAGCATAAAAAACACATTCCACCCTGACCTTAAATTTACCTGGACCATCTCTGACACCTCCCTCCCCTTCCTGGACCCCTCCATCTCCATTAATGACCACCGACTTGACACTGACATCTTCTACAAACCCATCGACTCCCACAGCTACCTGGATTACACCTCTTCCCATCCCACCTCTTGCAAAAATGCCATCCTGTATTCCCAATTCCTCCGCCTCCGCCGTATCTGCTCCCAGGAGGACCAGTTCCACCACAGAACACACCAGATGGCCTCCTTCTTTAGAGACCGCAATTTCCCTGCCCACGTGGTTAAAGATGCCCCCCAACGCATCTCATCCAGGTCCCGCACCT
>NC_057718.1:1045737-1052216 GCF_004010195.1 Chiloscyllium plagiosum | reverse complement strand
CCACTCACCCATTGTACTCTATGCTACTTTCTCCCCAACCCCACCCTCCTCTAGCTTATCTCTCCACGCTTCAGGCTCTCTGCCTTTATTCCTGATGAAGGGCTTTTGCCCGAAACGTCGATTTTACTGCGCCTTGGATGCTGCCTGACCTGCTGTGCTCTTCCAGCGCCACTAATCCAGAATAAAAACCACCATTTTCCAACCTCCTTCAGTTCCAAAAAAGAATCATATTCATTTCAAAACATTAACTCACCTTCTGACTCCCCAGATCCTGTCCACTATCTACAAGGCACAAGGCAGGAGGGTGATGGGATACTCCCCACTTGCCCTGGATGGGGGCAGCTCCAACAACACTCAAGGAGCTTGACACCGTCCAGGGCAAAGCAGCCTCTTGATTGACACCACATCTACAAGCATCCTCTCCCTCCACCATCGCGCTGTGTGTACTATCTACATGATACACTGCAGAAATTCACCAAAGATCCTCAGACAGCACCTTCCAAACCCACAACCACTTCCATCTAGAAGGACAAGGGCAGCAGAAAAATGGGAAAATCACCCCTTGCAAGTTCCCCTCCAAGCCACTCACCATCCTGACTTGGAAATACATTGCCGTTCTTTCACTGTCACTGGGTCAGGATCCTGGAATTCCCTCCCTACCAACTTCGCTGGTTAACCCACAGCAGGTAGACTGCTCACCACCACTTTCTCAAGGGTAACTAGGGACAGGCAATAAATGCTGGCCCAGTCAGCAACAACCACATCCCCCAAACAAACAAAACAATGTTCCTCTCTCCTCAAATGCTGCCATATCTGATGAGTAACTGTAGCACTTCCTGTTTTTATTTTAGATCTTCAGCTTCTGCAAGACGTTAGTTTTATCAAACAAGTAGTAATCTGGTTGTACAGAATGTGACTATTGCACAACAATATATAAAATAGGAGCAGGTGTAGGTCATTCAGCCCTCTGTGTCTGGTCTGCCATTCATAATGATCCTGGCTGATCATCAAGCTCAATACCCTGTTACTGCTTTCCTCCCATATCCTTTGATCCCTTTAGTCCCAAATGCTGCATCCAATTCCTTCTTGAAATCATATAATGGTATCATAGGCTGTTTTCTGTGGCAGAGAATGTCACAGGCTCACCACTCACTCTTCACCTCTGTTCTAGATGGGTTTGTCTTATATCCTTAGACTATGACCCCTAGTTCTGGACTCCCGTGTCATCGAGAACATTCTCCCCGAATCTATCCTGTTGAACTTTTATAGGTTGTTGAGAAAAGACTAATGTTGATGAAGTTTGTCATCTTGCACTCATTAGGACAATTCACAAGAATAGAATTTAAAGAAGAAAACCATCGTGGTTACTGTAGGAAGGGTGTGCTGATTGGTTGGAATATTGTCTCCAATTAGTCAAAATATTACCATGTGAAATTAACCAACAAAAGGCTGTCATCTGTTTTATTGAGTTGAAATCGGCAATTTATGAGTACATGTTGTTTCAATTGCAAAGAACAGGGCCATGTATGTTAATGTATTTAACTTCTAGTACATGCAAGTGTACCACACTGTGAACCCAAATTACAATCCTAAATTGGCTGTCAGTGTAAATCCCTGTACATTCAGGATTATCCAGCAAATGATGTCCAATCAAAGGATCACATCGAATATTGGACTTTGCATTGCAGTTATTGCAAACACAGGTCAGTTGAGTACTGTCGTACCTTACTCATTGCAAACAGTTGATGATACAGAGAAACATATTTAGGTCCTTCGATCCATCAAGTCTGTACTGCCAAAGCTACACTAAATCTACACAAAACCCACCTTCCTGCAAGTGGCCCAGAGCTTTCATATAATGACATTTCAAGTGCTCATTTACGTAGGGTTTAAAGGTTGTGAGATTTCTTGCCTCAGCTACCCTCCCACTGGAGATTTCCAACACTCTCTGGATGAAGACATTCCTCCTCATCTTAGTTCCAAAAGGTTGACCTCTTATCTTTGACCATGACCCATGGTTCTGGATTTCCACCCCATTAGGTTATTCCTTCCTCTGAGCTCCCGCCCCTCATACTTCTAAACTCCAGTGAATACAATCCTAACTGACTCAATCCCTCCCCACAGGTCAGTCCTGCTATCCCAGCAATCAGTCTGTAAACCTGCACTACTCTCCCTCAGGAGCAAGAACATCTTTCCTCAGATATAGAGACCAAAGCTGCACACAATATTCCAGATGGGGCCTCACCAATGCTCTGTATAATTGCAGCAAGACATCCTTGTTCCTGTACTCGAATCCTCTCACCATCAAGGCCAACATACAGTTTACCTTCTTCACCACCTGCTGCACCTGCACGCTTACTCTCAGCGACTGGTGCACGAGGACACCCAGGCCTTATTGAACATTTCTCCACATTATCCTGCATCTGCCATGCATTAGCCCAACCCCCAAACTGTCCAAAGCACACTGCAACATCTCTGCATCCTCCACACAGCTCACCCTCCCATCCAGCTTTGTATCATCTGCAAATTTGGAGATATTACATTCAGTTCCCTCATCTAAACAATAATGGATATTGTGAATAGCTGGGATCCTAGCACTGATCCCTGCAGTATCCCACTAGTCACTGACTGCCATTCAGAAAAAGACCCATTTTTTTAGACTCTTTTATTCCTGTTTTCAACCAATGTTCTATCCATCTCAATACACTACCCCCAATCCCATGTGCTTTAATTTTACACGTTAATCTCTTATGTGGCACTTTGTCAAAGGCATTCTGAAAGTCCAAATAAACCACATCCACTGACTCCCCTGATCTACACTACTGGTTACACCCTCAAAGGATTATTCAAAGTTTGTGAGAAGATTTGTAGCTCGGGTGCTCGTTGTTGTGGTTCTGTTCACCGAGCTGGGAATTTGTGTTGCAGACGTTTCGTCCCCTGTCTAGGTGACATCCTCAGTGCTTGGGAGCCTCCTGTGAAGCGCTTCTGTGATCTTTCCTCCGCCATTTGTAGTCGTTGACAACCGGAAGCGGCAGATTCAAACCACTACAAATGCTGGAGGAAAGATCACAGAAGCGCTTCACAGGAGGCTCCCAAGCACTGAGGATGTCACCTAGACAGGGGACGAAACGTCTGCAACACAAATTCCCAGCTCGGCGAACAGAACCACATCAAAGGATTATTGTAGATTTGTCAAGCACGATTTTCCTTTTGAAAATCCATGCTGACTGTGTCCGATTCTATCATTGTTTTTGAAGTGATCTGCTATAAAATCCTTGATACTCAAGATGACTCAGGCATTTTCCCACTCCCAATATCAGGCTGACTGATCTACAATTCTGTTTTCACTTTACCCTCTTTTTAAAGAGTGAAGTTACATCACCCTTCAGTCCATAGGAGCTTTTCCAGAATCTAAAGAATCTTGGAAGTTGAACACCAATGCATCCATTATTTCCAAGGCCATTTCCTTAAGTGCTCTGGGATGTAAATTATCAAACCCTGGAGATTTATCAATTTCTCCAACACTATTTCAGCACGAGTACAGATTCGGTTCAGTTCCTCCCTCTCACTAAACCCTGCATTCTCCATCATTTCTGGGACACTATTTCTGTCCTTTCTTTGTGAAGTCACAAGCAAAGTATGAATTTAATTTGTTCGCCATTTCTTTGTTCCCCATTATAAATTCCCTCGTTTCTGACGGTAAGGGACCCACTCTAGTTTTTAACCAATCTATTTCTCTTGTCATAACTACAGAAACTTTTTCTGTCAGTTCTTAAGTTCCCACCACTCTCATCCTCAAATTTCCCTTTCTTAATCAATCCCTTGGTCCTCCCTTGGTGAATTCTAAACTGTTCCCAGCACTATGTTTTTCTTGCCAATTTGTATGCCCCTTTTTTGCATCCAATGCTATCTCTAACTTCCTTGATAAGCCATGGTTTGGTCACTGTTTTCTATACACTTCTGTCCCAGACAGGAATAAACAAGTTTTGTAGCTCACCCGTTTGTTCTTTGAATGTTTGCCGTTGTCTATCCACTGTGAGTCCTTTTAGTCACATTTCCCAAACCATCAGCACCAGTTCATGACTTATACTATCATTGTTTCCCTTATTCAGATTCTGGACCCCAGCCTCAGTATCAACTAACTCATTCTCCATCTTGATGAAAGATTCTATTTGCAAGTTTTGAGAAGATTTGTAGCTGAGGTTTGGTTCTGGATGTAGGTTTGCTCGCTGAGCTGGAAGGTTCATTTTCAGACGTTTCGTCACTATAGAACATAGAACATAGAAAAATACAGCGCAATACAGGCCTTTTGGCCCTCAATGTTGCGCCGATCCAAGCCCACCTAACCTACACTAGCCCACTATCCTCCATATGCCTATCCAATGCCCGATAAAATGCCCATAAAGAGGGAGAGTCCACCACTGCTACTGCCAGGGCATTCCATGAACTCACGACTCGCTGAGTAAAGAATCTACCCCTAACATCTGTCCTGTACCTACCACCCCTTAATTTAAAGCTATGCCCCCTCGTATAGCTGACTCCATATGTGGAAAAAGGTTCTCATGGTCAACCCTATCTAAACCCCTAATCATCTTGTACACCTCTATCAAGTCACCCCTAAACCTTCTTTTCTCCAATGAAAACAGCCCAAAGTGCCTCAGACTTTCCTCATACGATCTTCCTACCATACAAGGCAACATCCTGGTAAACCTCCTCTGAACCCGTTCCAGTGCCTCCACATCCTTCCTATAAGTGCCTCCATATCCTTCATTGGGGGAGTGGGAGGTGAGTTGAAGTGTTCGGCCATGGAGCAGTGGGGATGGTCGGTGTTAACTTTTCTGCCTAATTTAAAACGAGCAACACAGAAATATTTAGCTGTAATCTGTAAATATTCGAATGGCCAAGTTCTATTTAAAGTAATAATTAACTACTTTATTTCTTAAAGTGTAACAGAGAATAATTAACTCACAACTATGAAAAAATACTTACTTTAACCCATCTTTTACCTTCCCTTCTATGAAATCAGTTACCAAAAACTCCCAATTAAGATTTCCTAAACCACATTTCTTATCACTCAACCAGGCAGCTTTCAATTGATCTATTTGGATCTTCCTGTGACTTCTTATCTTCCTCATAGGAATTTCTGCATCAGAAATTACAGATTTATAAAGTAGTTTTAAGAGAGCTATTTTTCAGGCAGACTGGTGGCATGGCAGTTCTCCTCCCAAATATTAAATTTTCCCAGTTTTATACCCCAGAGCATCAGATTGTGTCATTGACTTTTAAGATTGTCAATATAATCAATTCAAAACTGGACTGGAGTTTCATATTTTTCGAAATATAATTTAAACTGATTGGCCGAATTCAAATTTGTTTTTGTCTCCAGGCAACGAGCTAATCGAGTTGTTTTACCAAATATTACATTCTTACTTTATTGAGAACATTTGGTGCTGCATCTGATAGTTCTGCTGCGTTTAACCCTCTTAAAGTACACCCAACCCTTCATAACAGTTGGTGTTGGCGTTTCAGAGATGTTCCGAATGTGGAGGAGACTACATCAGGTGTAACATTGGTGGAAGTACAGGTAAATTTCTGTCATATGTCGAAGTATCATTTGAGGCCTTGGACGGAGGTGAGGGGAGAGGTGCGGGTGCAAGTTTTGCACTAAACATCTCTGGGACACCTGAACTTAAAAACCCTACCGCCACGTGCATAAACATCTCAACAAGTGCATGCAGGTCCTGGGTCTCCTTCATCGCAAACCTTCCAATCCAACACCTGGAGGAAGAATGCCTTATTTTCCTGCATTTTTTGATCTTTTAAATTGGATCAAATTTGGAGTTGATCATTTCATATTTGTGATGATGCACTCACTGTGGGGATATCCAATCCCAGAGTAAAATCGAAAAAGGGAGTTATGGCTGCAGCAGGGATTTGGCTGTGCATGAGAAACTCCATTTTTTTTTTAATTAAAGGGATTTGGGTATTGCTGGGTAGGTAAACATTTCCTACGCTTCTGTAATTGCCCAGAGAGCATGTAACAGTCAACAAGGTTGTTACGGGTCTGGAGTCACATGTGGGGTCGATGAGGTAAGAATGACAGATCGCCTTCCCCAAAGGACATCAGTGAATGAAATGGTTTTTCTTCCTGACAACTGACAACTGTTTCATCATCATCATTGGACTCATTGAAGTTCTAACATCTGCCATGGGGAATGTTACCTAAGTCTATGAATTAACAATCTCGTGATAGGTCCATTAGGCCATCGTCCTCCAACATCTATAGTAATGGTGTGAATCCACAGAGATTTAAGGGTTGCTATCATTGAAGCCTCACAGTGCCAAGGACCGGGGTTCGATTCCACCCTCCAATGACTGTGTGGAGCGGCCACATTCTCCGCATGGACTTCCTCTGGGTGCTCTGTTTTTTTTTCTCGCAATCGAAAGGTGTGCATATTAAATGGGTTGCCCTATAGTGT
>NC_057718.1:1036305-1044966 GCF_004010195.1 Chiloscyllium plagiosum | reverse complement strand
TCTCTATCATGTGGCACGGGTAACAAACCAGAGACAACAACTCTGTTCGTTCTAACTCTGAGCTTCCAACCTCTCTCCCTGAAAGCCTGCCTAACATCCTCAGCCCTCCTCCTACCTATGTCGTTGGTGCCAATATGGGCCACGACTTCGGGCTGCTCCCCCTCCCCCTTAAGGACCCGGAAAACACGATCAGAGACGTCACGTACCCTTGCACCTGGGAGGCAACATACCAAACGTGAGTCTCTCTTGCCCCCACAGAACCGCCTATCTGTGCTCCGAACAATCGAGCCGACAATAACTATTGCTCTGCTCTTCTCCACCCTTCCCTTCTGAGCAATGGGGACAGGCACCGTGCCAGAGGCCTGAACCCCATTTCTTACCCCTGGTAAGTCGTCCCCCCCACAAGTATCCAAAACGGTATACTTGTTCTTGAGGGGAACGGCCGCAGGGGGTCCCTGCACTGGCTGCTTCCTCCCAGTCCCCCTCACTGTCACCCATCTGTCTGCAATCTTTGGAGTTACTACTTCCCTAAAGCTCCGATCTATGACCCCCTCTGCCTCCCGAATGATCCGAAGTTCATCCAACTCCAGCTCCAGTTCTCTAACACGGTCTTGGAGGAGCTGGAGATGGGTGCACTTCCTGCAAGAGTAATCAGCAGGGACGAAACATCTATATTAAGAAACATCTTCAGTGAGCCTCCGTACTAAGCACTGCTGGTGTTTCCTGCTTTCTATTTATATGTTTGGGTTTCCTTGGGTTGGTAATGTCATTTCCTGTGGTGATGTCATTTCCTGATCTTTTTCTCAGGGGATGGTAAATGGGGTCCAAGTCAATGTGTTTATTGATAGAGTTCTGGTTGGAATGCCATGCTTCTAGGAGTTCTCGTGCATGTCTCTGTTTGGCTTGTCCGAGGATGGATGTGTTGTCCCAGTCGAAGTGGTGTCCTTCCTCATCTGTGTGTAAGTTTACTAATGAGAATGGGTCATGTCTTTTTGTGGCTAGTTGATGTTCATGTATCCTGGTGGCTAGTTTTCTGCCTGTTTGTCCAATGTAGTGTTTGTTACAGTTCTTGCTAGGTATTTTGTAAATGACATTAGTTTTGCTTGGTGTCTGTTTGGGGTCTTTCAAGTTCATTAGCTGCTGTTTTAGTGTGTTGGTGGTTTGTGGGTTACCATGATGCCAAGGGGTCTGAGTATTCTGGCAGTAATTTCTGAGCTGTCTTTGATGTAGGGGGGAGTGGCTAGGGTTTCTGGACGTGTTTTGTCTGCTTGTTTGGGTTTGATGCTGAGAAATCGGCGGACTGTGTTCATTGGGTACCCGTTCTTTTTGAGTACACTGTGTAGCTGATTTTCCTCTGCTCTATGTAGTTCCTCTGTGCTGCAGTGTGTGGTGGCTCGTTGAAATAATGCAGTTTCATTTGTGGATGTTAGGATGATTGCTTCTGTAGTTCAATATTTGGTCCACGTGTTGTTTTCCTGTAGACACTGGTTTGAAGTTGCCCATTGGCTGTTTGCTCTACTGTGACATCTAGGAATGGCAGTTTGTTGTTGTTTTCCTCCTCTTTAGTGAATTTTATGTCAGTAAGGGTATTATTGATGGTCTTGAAGGTTTCCTCTAATTTGTTTTGTTTAGTGATGACCAAAGTGTCATCCACGTATTGGACCCAGAGTTTGGGTTGGATGGTTAGCAGAGCTGTTTGTTTGAGTCTCTGTATTACTGCCTCTGCTAAGAACCCTGATATTGGAGATCCCATGGGTGTTCCATTGGTTTGTCTGTAGGTTTTGTTGTTGAAGGTGAAGTGGATGGTAAGGCATAGGTCCACTAGCTACACGATACTGTCCTTGCTGATGCAGTTGGTGGTGTTTGGTGTATGTGTCTTTGGTAGTTCTAATAATGTAGTCAGTGTTTCCTTGGCCAGGTTGATGTTGATGGATGTGAACAGGGCTGTTACATCAAAGGAGACCATTATTTTGCCCTCTTCTTTCTTGGTGTCCTTGATGGTGTCCAGGAATTCTTGGGTGGAGTGGATGGAGTGGCGTGAGTCTTTTACTAAGTGTTTTAGTCTTTGGTGTAGCTCCTTGGCCAGTCTGTAATTTGGTGTTCCAGGTAGCAAGACTATGGGTCTGGGGGGGGGCTCCTGGTTTGTGAATTCTGGGTAATCCGTAAAAGTGTTGTGTGTTGGATCCATTTGGTTTCATTTTTTGATGGATTCTATTATATGATGGTCACTCATCTCAAAGGGATGTCTCACAACACTAAAATAGGCAGTGTCATAGACAGTGAGGAAGGTTTCAGAAATTGTCACAGCACTTTGATCAGCTGGGGAAATGGGCCAAGAAGCGGGAAATGGAGCTTAATATAGATAAATGTGAGCTCTTGCATTTTGGAAAGTTAAGTCAAGTAGGAGTTTAATGGTGAATGGTCGGGCCTTCAGGAGTGTAGTGGAACAGAGCGACCTTAGATTTCAGGTACGTGGTTCTCTGAAAGTGGAGTCCCAGGTAGACAGGGCAGTGAAGAAGGCTTTTGGCACACTGGCCTCCATCAGTCAGGCAATTGAGTATAGCAGTTGGGAAATTATGTTGCAGTTATACATGATGTTGGTGAGAATACAGTTGGAGCATTGTGTTTAGTTTTGGTCACCTTGCCATAGGAAGGACGTTATCAAACTGGAAACGGTGCAGAAGAAAATGACAAGAATTTTGCCAGGACTCAAGGGTCTGAATAATAAGGAGCAGTTGGACAAGCTAGACCCTTTTTTCTTTAGAAGGAGACTGTAGGAGGAGACTGAGGGGGGATCTTACAGAAATGTGTAATATCATGAGAGGCATGAATAGGGTGAATGCACTAAGATTTTTTTCCCCAGGGTTGAGGAATTGAGGACTCGAGGGCATTAGATTAAGGTTAGAGGGAAAAGAATAAAAGGGAACCTGAGGGGCAACTTTTTACACAGAGGGTGGTATGCATGTGGAATGAGCTGTCAGTGGAAGTGGTTGAGGCAAGTATATTAACAACATTTAAAAGGCATTTGGACAAATGCATGGATAGGAAGGGATTAGAAGGATATGGCGAAAGTGAGTACTGTCGATGCTGGAGATTAGAGTCAAGATTAGCGTGGTGCTGGAAAAGCACAGCGGGATCTGGGCCAAGTGAAGGGAAATGGGGTTAACATGGATGGATTTTGGTCAGCACAGACCATTTTGGGCCAAAGGGCCTGTCTCCATGCTGTAGGACTCTATAAGATGCTATCAAATAGTCCTTTCTCATTTCAAAATAGCTGCATAATAATCTAACATCGCTTCCTCAATGTTTTGATCCAGAGAACAATCCCTTTATACACTCCAGGAATTCCTCCTCTACAGTTATGCGAATAACTTGATTCACTCAATCTATATGTAGATTAATGTCACCTATAAATACAGATGTTCCTTTACTGGACGCGTCTCTGATTTCCTGTTTAATGCCATTCTGAAGATCACCACGATAGTTTGGTTGTCTATATACCACTCTCACTGATAGCTTTTGTTCCTTGGTGTTTCTCAATTCTATCACACAAATTCAACACTGTCTGAGCTAATATCTTTCCTGATTAGTGTGTTCATATCCTCTTCAGCCAGTAATCAGTCATGATGAAATGGCAGAGCAGATTTGATGAACAAATGGCCTAATTCTGCTCCTACAGCTTCTGGTCTTACAATGCAACTCCATCACCATTTTCTTTCTGTCTGTCCTCCCTAAGTACTGAGTACCCCTGGGTGTTCAGTTCCCATCCTCGATCACCCTGCAGCAATGTCTCTGTAATTCCAAATATTGTCATGCCTATTTACATCCATTTTTATTATTAATTCACAAATTAATTTGTTTTGAATGCTCTGTACATCTAGGCCAAAGCCTAAAGCCTTGTCTTTTTAACATTTCTGGTCCTATTTGCACTTTTTTCTTTGCTGTGACCTTGTGTGATTTTGGCCTTTGTTTCTCTGTCTGTCACGTTTCTGATTCCCTTTTCTGTCATTTGTTCTTGTCCTTGATTATCTTCCTCTAGCTCTTTCTATAAGTTCCTATCTCCCTGCCATTTAAGTTTGAAACTTCTCCAACCACAAGACCAAATAACCCCACCCAACGCCCCCCACCCCTATCTCGGAATCAGTCCTGGTCCTGCCCAGGTGTAACCCGTGCGTAGGGAGACAACACACCATCCTAGATTCCCATTTGCAGCCATTGAAACAATTACAATTGAATTCCCAATGTCTACTGATTTCCCCACACTTTTTGGCTCCTCCCCATGGCACGAATCTGACTATTGCTGTTTTCCTCTGAATGGCCAGTCCCCTCAACAATATTCAAACTGGTACATCTGTTTTGTCAGGGGAATGGTCACAGGGAATTCTTACACTGCCTGCTTGGCCCTCTTACTCTGTCTGGTGGGGTGACCAGAACTACATATAGTGCTTCTGCTGCAGCCGAACCAAAATCTTCTTCAGCTCCAGTATATTCCTGATGAAGGGCTTTTGCCTGAAACATCGACGCTCCTGCTCCTCGGACGCTGCCTGGCCTGCTTTGCTTTTCCAGCGCCACACTCTTGACTATAATCTCCAGCATCTGCAGTCCTCACTTTTGCCAAGTTCCAGTATATCCTCACTGCTGTTATAATCTATGCCCTGACAGCTAAAGGCAGGCGTGCCATATACCTATTAACCTGCTCAGCCACTTTCAGGGGTCTGTGGACAAACATCCCAAGGCTCCTCTATGTTATGAACTTCAAAGTGTGTATGGTCATTTTAAGATGGAAAGTGTTTTCTGAATTTAAAGTACAGCCACAGCTGCCAGTATACGGAACAGTTAAGAGACAGGCTGTTCCAAAATAGATACATGCAACAACTGACTATTAAATGGATATCTGAGTTTTGGAAGTCCAGGATACTAAAACCCAATTGAGTTTGAATTTATAGTATTGACAACATCAGATCAATGAGAGTGAACGATGTTGTGGGTATAAAACAAGGGCATTTTGAAAATTGATCAGAGCGACTGCCATCAAAGAAATAAATGGTACCGTTTCTTGTAAGAGGAAGGACAGAAGGAAGTAATCAATTCGGGAGGCCATAAAGGAAGACAGCATAAAAGCCTGAGTGGACTTGAGTTTAAGTTGATGTAATGTTTAATAGTTGTGTTATTGGAGCAGCATTTTTATTGAGTTGGGGTCAGATAGTAATTAGTTAAGAAAAAGGAGCTTGGATTTATTAATAATTTTTCTTTAGTTTTTGCTGTTAAAGTTAGGAACATAAATTGTTATTTTTCTGTAAAGAGTGGGAATTAGGAGTTCGATTTCACTCAATCACACATTTAGCAGATTACAAGAGTGTTTGGTTTTAATTAGCAGAGGGTTTGACCTCTGCGTCTTAACACTCTGTTCATGCTATTTGACAAGGATCTACCAGTCTTATAATTTATTGCCAATATATCTGGCATCACACAAGCAGTGAAATTCATAAACCACATTATTCAGTCTGAAAAATGACCGTTTATATGCCATTTTCCATTCTTAAACCAATTCTTTATCCAAGCTGACACCAACCCTCCTATTCCAGGAGCTTCCGTTCTATTAAACAAACTCTTATGCGGCACTTTGTTAAACTTATTCTTATAGTCACATAGAAAATACCCACCACATTTCCTTCATCAACTATTTACAAACAAAATAGGAGCAGGAATAAGCCGTTCAGCCATTTGACCCTGCTCCGACATTCATTATGACCATGACTGATCCTCTCTCTAAGTGCCATATATTTGCTTTCTCAGGGGATCTTCAATGTTCACCACCAAGAAGGTCTTGGCAGCACTCCTACTGATTGAGCTGATCGTGTCCTAAAGGACATACCTGCAGTAGGTGGTGAGTCAGTAAATGATGGAAGGGTTTATCATAGTGTCATTGAGCGGCACCTTTTCTGGCATCACCTCCTCACTGTCACCAAGTTTACATTCTGCCAGGGCCACTCAGTTCTTGGCTTCATTCCAGCAATAATTCAAACATGAACAAAAGAGCTGGATTCCTGAGGTTAGAGTCACTGCCCTTGTCATCAGGGCTGTAGGGAGAAAGTGAGGTCTGCAGATGCTGGAGATCAGAGCTGGAAATGTGTTGCTGGAAAAGCGCAGCAGGTCAGGCAGCATCCAGGGAACAGGAGAATCGACGTTTCGGGCATAAGCCCTTCTTAAAGAAGGGCTTATGCCCGAAACGTCGATTCTCCTGTTCCCTGGATGCTGCCTGACCTGCTGTGCTTTTCCAGCAACACATTTCCAGCTCATCAGGGCTGTACCTGACTGAATGTGGTATTAAGCAGTTCACGCAAAACTGCACTCAATGGGAATCAGGATGTTATTATGTTATGGGATGCCTGAGACCTAATGGAATAATGGATATACCAGTGCAGGGTTAATGGGGTGAGAATTGGGTGAGAATTATATAATGTATAAATATACAGAGCTGTAATTGGTGATGTGTGGGTTCCATGGAGTGTTATAAAACTCACCAAATGTATGGATTTGGAGATTTATTTTCCAGTGTGTAACAACGGGGAAAGCTCTCTACTCACTGGAATCATTCTGGTGCAAAGGAGGTGGTTCTTTGAGGTCAGCCATCTCAGCTCCAGGAGAACATCCCAACTTCATAATCATATAGATGCAGAGGAAATGTAGAGAGGGATCTTTTTCACTCAGTATGTACAATTACAAGTTAGAACATTGCCAGGAGGCCAATTGGCAAATGCGGATATCTTGAGCCACCTCCCACTGGCGGGTACACCATTGTTTCCCTGGAAGACTCTGTTCTGGTTTTAAACTTCCTGGACAGCCTTCCAGTCACTGCCAACAACATCAGACTGTGTCAAAAAGTGTGGTGCTGGAAAAGCACAGCTGGCCAGGCAACATCCGAGGAGCAGCAGAGTAGACGTTTCAGCATAAGCTCTTCATCAGGAATGTTGGGGGTGGGGGGAGCGGTTGCCCAAGGGGGCTGAGAGACAAACAGGAGGGAGTGGAGCTTGGGGAAGGTAGCTGGGAATGCGCTAGGTAGATGAAGGTGGGGGCTGATAAGAGGAGGGTGGACGGATAAGTGGGAAGGACGATGGACAGGTAGGACAGGTGGATAAGTGGGAAGGACGATGGACAGGTAGGACAGGTCAAGAGGGCAGCGCCGAGTTGGAGGGTTGGATCTGGGATTAGATTGGGGGGGGGAAGGGAAATGAGGAAACTGGTGAAATCAACATTGATTTTGTGTAGTTGGATGGTCCCAAAGTGGAAGGTGAGGAGTTCTTCCTCCAATTGTTGGGTGGCTAGGATTTGACAGTGGAGGAGGCTCAGGACTTGCATGGGGCCCCCCACAATCCTGATGAAGAGCCTATGTTCGAAATGTTGGCTCTCCTGCTCCTCAGATGCTGCCTGACCGACAGTTTTTGATTCTGATCTCCAGCATCTGCAGTCCTCACTTTCTCCTAGTATCAGAGTATGGACAAAGAAAGATCCTGTCCTGACCAGACTAAAACAGCTGGTGTTGATGGGTGCAACAGGGCCATCACAATGAGAATGGAAACTTTCTGCACCTGGCGAGATCAGATGACCGTAGAGGAGAGCAGATTATTGTGGGGAGCAAGAGTGATTATCCCAAGGGAAGGTAGCTGCTAGACACTGGCCCAACTCCACCGGGTTACCCAGGAGTTTCCAAAATGAAGTGGTTGGTGACCAGGACGAGATGTGACATAGTCGTGTTGGTGGGGCAGTGCCCAGAATGCCAACAAGGACAAAAATTACCACCAGCAGCTGCCCCACATTCATGGGAATGGTTGGGTAAATTCTGGATACAGTTACACATCGACTGTGCTGGTCCTTTCATGGGCTCAATGTTTTTGGTCATTGTGGGTGCCCATTTAAAGTGGCTGGCTCTGCACAGAATTAATTTGTTAAAGTCAGGGATGATGATTGAAAAGCTGCAAGCATCATTCCTGATACATGGAAACCCTAACGTATTGGTCATGGACAATGGGATGTCATTTACCAGCATAGATTTTGAATATTTCCTGAAATTGAATGGCATTGAGCATGTTCAGACAGCTCCACACCATCCATCGTCCAATGGTCTAGTGGAAAGAGTAGTCCAAACTTTGAAGGTAGGCTTAAAGAAATAACCTGCAGTTACACTCAGTACCAAACTGTCCTGGGTCCTGTTTGATTATAGGACCACTCCTCACACAACTACAGCGCGATAGCTCCAGCACAGTTACCAATGGGGAGATGATTGTGTACCAGGTTAAACCAGATATTCCCAGGCTTGGAGGGGAGGGTAAAAAGGCAGCAGGAATGGCAATGCCAGTCACATGCTTCTTCTAAGCAAGACAGGCAGTTTACTTCAGGGGATGAAGTTTGGTGTCAAATCTGTGAATAGACCTCCATGGGTAAGAGGTGAGGTTGACAGCTCTCTCGTCCACATCCCGCACCTCTGCCCTCAGACCCCACACCTCCAACTGTAACAAGGAAAGAACGCCCCTGGTGCTCACCTTCCACCCTACCAACCTTCGCATAAACCAAATCATCTGCCGACATTTCCGCCACCTCCAAACAGACCCCATCACCAGGAATATATTTCCCACCCCACCCCTTTCCACCTTCTGCAAAGAT
>NC_057718.1:1031568-1035842 GCF_004010195.1 Chiloscyllium plagiosum | reverse complement strand
CCCACCCTCCTCTAGCTTATCTCTCCACGCTTCAGGCTCTCTGCCTTTATTCCTGATGAAGGGTTTTTGCCCGAAACGTTGATTTTACTGCTCCTCGGATGCTGGCTGAACTGCTGTGCTCTTCCAGCACCACTAATCCAGATTCTGGTTTCCAGCATCTGCAGTCATTGTTTTTACCTAGCTCTGAGAAAGGGTCACTGAACCCAAAATGTGGATTCCGATTTCTCTCCACAGCTGCTGCCAGACCTGTTGAGTGTTCCCAACAACCTTTGTTTGTGATTGAGGTTGCCGGGTGGTCAGGTCCGGTGACAGAGTTTGGGCAGGTGAGGCGGTCATGAACAAACATGTGGATCACATGCAAGCTGCTATCTTACAAACGAGGCAGGAGGAAAACACACTTGGCACCTCAGAGCATTGCCGAGGCAACAAGGATGGGATATTACCAATGACTGTTTTTGGCTTTCATTATAATCAGAAACAGAACATGAGAGACAGACGGAGGGTGAACCTGAACAGGAAATACTATTTTGGGCTTCTCAGGTCTGCAGTCAGTTTTAGACACCCTCTTAAAGGGGCAACACACCCAACTAAGTAAGGAATACTGAAGGAGGAGTGCACTGCCAGAGGGCCAATACTGAGGGAGTAGTGTACTAGTGAGTTTTGAGAAGATTTGTAGCTCAGGATGTAGGATTACTCGCTGAGCTGGAAGGTTCATTTTCAGATATATCGTCACCATACTAGGTAACATCTTCAGTGAGCCTCCAGATGAAGCATTGCTGATGTTTCTGCTTTCTATTTATATGTTTGAGTTTCTTTGGGTAAGTGATGTCATTTCCAGTGATGCCATTTCCTATGGTGATGTCATGCCCTGTTCTTTTTCACAGGGGGTGGTAAATGGGGTCCAACCGGAACTCTACCAACAAACACATTGAGTTGGATCCCATTTACCACTCCTGAGACAAAGAACAGGACATGACATCACCACAGAAAATTATATTACCAACTCAAAGAAACCCAAGCAAATAAATTGAAAGCAGGAAACATTGGCAGTGCTTTGTCTGGAGGCTCACTGAAGATGTTACCTAGTATGATGATGAAACATCTGAAAATGAACCTGCCAGCTCAGCGAGCAAACCTGTCGGAGGGTCAATGCTGAGGGAGTGCCGCACTGTCAGAAGGTCAGTGCTGAGGGCACTGTCAGAGAGTCAGCACTGAGGGAGTGACGTGCTGTCAGAGGATCGTTGCTGAGGGAGCGCCGCGCTGTCAGAGGGTCAGTGCTGAGGGAGTGACATGCTGTCAGAGGGTCAGCACTGAGGGAGCGCCGCACTGTCAGAGAGTCAGCACTGAGGGAGTGACGTGCTGTCAGAGGATCGTTGCTGAGGGAGCGCCGCGCTGTCAGAGGGTCAGTGCTGAGGGAGTGCCGCACTGTCAGAGGGTCAGCACTGAGGGAGCGCCGCACTGTCAGAGAGTCAGCACTGAGGGAGTGACGTGCTGTCAGAGGATCGTTGCTGAGGGAGCGCCGCGCTGTCAGAGGGTCAGTGCTGAGGGAGTGACATGCTGTCAGAGGGTCAGCACTGAGGGAGCGCCGCACTGTCAGAGGGTCAGCACTGAGGGAGCGCCGCACTGTCAGAGGGTCAGTGCTGAGGCAGTGCTGCACTGTCAGAGGGTCAGTGCTGAGGGAGTGCTGCACTGTCAGAGAGTCAGCACTGAGGGAGTGACTTGCTGTCAGAGGGTCAGTGCTGAGGGAGTGACATGCTGTCAGAGGGTCAGCACTGAGGGAGCGCTGCGCTGTCAGAGGGTCAGCACTGAGGGAGTGACATGCTGTCAGAGGGTCAGCACTGAGGGAGTGACATGCTGTCAGAGGGTCAGCACTGAGGGAGCACTGTACTGTCAGAGGGTCAGTGCTGAGGGAGCGCCGCACTGTCAGAGAGTCAGCACTGAGGGAGTGACATGCTGTCAGAGGGTCAGTGCTGAGGGAGTGACGTGCTGTCAGAGGGTCAGCACTGCGGGAGTGACATGCTGTCAGAGGGTCAGCACTGAGGGAGCACCGCACTGTCAGAGGGTCAGTGCTGAGGGCGTGCTGCACTGTCAGAGGGCCAGTGCTGAGGGACCACTGCGCTGTCAGAGGGTCAGTGCAGAGGGAGTGCTGTACTGCCAGTGGGTCATGACTGAAGGAGCACTGTACTGTCAGACTGCCAGTTCTGAGGGAGTGCTGCACTGTTGGAGGGTCAGTACTAAGGGAGCACCGTACTATCAGAGGGTCAGTGCTGAGGATGTGCTACACTGTCAGAGGGTCAGTACTGAGGGAGCACCGTACTATCAGAGGGTCAGTGCTGAGGGTGTGCTGCACTGTCAGAGGGTCAGTGCTAAGGGAGTACTGCAGTGTCAGAGGTTCAATACTGTGGGAGGGCTGTACTGTCAGAGCAGCAGTACTGAGAGAACACTGCAGTGACAAATGGTCAATACTGAGGGAGTGCCATATACAATCTGGTCACAGTAGGCACTGCAAGACGTGTCAGAGTGTCAACATAGATACCACCATTACGCGTTGGGACACCTCCCACCATGTGCGTGGCAGGTACCCATGCGACTCAGCCAACGTTGTCTATCTCATACGCTGCAGGCAAGGATGCCCGGAGGCATGGTACATTGGCGAGAGCAAGAAGAGGCTACAGCAACAGATGAATGGGCACCGCACAACAATTACCAGACAGGAGGGTTCCCTCCCAGTTGGGGAACACTTCAGTGGTCCAGGACATTTGACCTCGGACCTTTGGGTGACCGTCCGCCAAGTGGACTTCGGGACAGGCAGCAGAGGAAAGTGGCCGAGCAGAGGCTGATACCCAAGGTCGGTACCGATGGGGAGGGCCTCAACCAGGAACTTGGGTTCATGTCACATTACAAGTGACCCCATTGCACTACACACACACACACATACACACTCTCCTACAGACCCATACACTCACACAGACTCTCTCTCATACACTCCCACACTCACACACACCCTCTCACAACTTATACCCTTTTACACTCACACTCCACACATACACACACTCTCTCACAGACACTCATACACCACCTCCACCCCCCACCCACACACACACACACACACACACATATAAGGTTGTGGGGTGAATTTGTACTTGCAAGATTACATTTTCCTTTGCTCAAAAGCTGCACGAATCCATGTAAGATTCTGTAAATCCATTTTTTAAGATTTGAATCAGTCTGACCATTGTGGCACAGACAGTCTCACACAGGGAAGCTCACACCTTCAATACATTATCTGGGCCGACATGACACCAATTGTTAAAGTTCAGTCGAGAATGTAACTTTTCAATGTTCTGCGATTTACAAATGAAAGAATTGAAACCAACCTGGTCATTCTTAAAAAATGAGAGACTTAACAAACAATCCAGGTCTTTTTCAACATTTAATTTCAATTACATCACACTTTAAACTTTTGCTATAAATTCTGTATCTTACAACCTTACACTCCACAACCACCTGATGAAGTAGCAATGCTCCAAAAGCTAGTGCTTCCAAATAAACCTGTTGGACAATAATCTGGTGTTGTGTGATTTTTAACTTTGTATACAACAGTCCAACATCGGCATCTCCAAATCATGAGAGAGCACTTCACTGTCAGAGGGTCAATACTGAGGGAGCACTCTACTGTCAGAGGGTCAATACTGAGGGAGCACTCTACTGACAGAGGGTCAGTGCTGAGGGAGCACTGCACTGTCAGAGGGTCAGTACTGAGGGAGCACTCTACTGTCAGAGGGTCAGTACTGAGGGAGCACTCTACTGACAGAGGGTCAGTACTGAGAGAGTACTGCACTGTCAGAGGTTCAGTACTGAGGGAGTGCTGCATTGTCGGAGGGTCAGTACTGAAGGAGCACAGCACTGTTGGAGGATCCATATGGGGAGAGTGCTGTATTGTCGGTGAGTTATATGGAGAGAGTGTTATATTGTCAGACAGTCAATACTGTGAGACTGCTGCATTGTTGGAGGGTCAGTACTGAAAGTATCCCACATTGACAGAGTCATAGAGATGTACAGCATGGAAACAGACCCTTCGATCCAACCTGTCCATGCCGACCAGATATCCCAACCCAATCCAATCCCACCTGCCAGCACCCAGCCCATATCCCTCCAAACCCTTCCTATTCATATACCCATCCAAATGCCTCTTAAATGTTGCAATTGTACCAGCCTCCACCACATCCTCTGGCAGCACATTCCATACACGTACCACCCTCTATGTGAAAAAG
>NC_057718.1:1027500-1029662 GCF_004010195.1 Chiloscyllium plagiosum | reverse complement strand
ATGCTTCCTTCTTTTTTTTAACCAAACCATCAATTTCTTTAGTCATCCAGCATTCCCTATACCTACCAGCCTTTCCTTTCACCCTAACAGGAATATACTTTCTCTGGATTCTCGTTATCTCATTTCTGAAGGCTTCCCATTTTCCAGCCGTCCCTTTATCTGCGAACATCTGCCTCCAATCAGCTTTCGAAAGTTCTTGCCTAATACCGTCAAAATTGGCCTTTCTCTAATTTAGAACTTCAACTTTTAGATCTGGTCTATTCTTTTCCATCACGATTTTAAAACGAATGGAATTATGGTCGCTGAGCCCCAAAGTGCTCCCCCACTGACACCTCAGTCACCTGCCTTGCCTTATTTCCCAAGAGTGGGTCAAGTTTTGCACCTTCTCTAGTCGGTACATCCACATACTGAATCAGAAAATTGTCTTGTACGCATTTAAGAAATTCATCTCCATCTAAACCTTTATCACTATGTCAGTCCCAGTCGATGTTTAGAAAGTTAAAATCTCCGACCATTATTACACTATTATTCTTACAGATAGCTGAGATCTTACAAGTTTGTTTCAGAGGCTTAGTACTGAAGAAGTGCTGCACTACTGGAGGTGCTATATTTCGACTGTGCTGCTAAACATACAGTTCCTTTGCTTTCTAAGATAGATATAAATGACCCTGCCACTACTTTAAGAAGAGGTGGGGAATTCACCCTCTGTCCTGTGCCTACATTGCATGGTGGGTGCCACACTGCTGTCTGTAAATTGGCTGTTGCAGTTCTTACACTACACGCTTGATGACACTTTAATGCTGTTGTACTGGATGTGGGCACCTGGTGATGCCCTGAAGATACAAACATTATTTTAGTATTTTATTTGCATTTCTGTTTTCAGTTCCCAAGCTCACCTGAAGGTCTAGCACTTTGATTTGATGTTGATGCTTTTTCAGCTCCTCTTGTATCTGAGACATCATCTCCTTCACTCCCACAAGCTGCTGTCTCCCATTCTCGTTGTCCTGTAGCCTGCTCCGGGACGTCTGCTCCCAACAGCCAAGCATGTTGGGACACCGTTGGCCCTCCAGTTGAGGCGAGTTGGCTACATGTCTGCACCTTCTGCTGAGCTGAAGATGGGTTCTGTACTGACTGCCCAGGGGTAGGGCTGTCCCTTCCTGACTGTGCTCCTCACTGCTATTCTGGGCTATACCACATGTTATCCAGAGCCAAGCATTCACAATCAGAGCCCATAAACAGGTTTCAATGAGAACCCTGCTGGACCACATTCTGTATTAGCAGCGGCTGGAAACATGGGCTAGGGGTAGGGACAGTGGGATTAGATTCCACACTGTTGTCAGCCTCTCACCAGTTTAATGCTGAGATTTGTTTTGTTTAGAGAACTACTGAGAGGAGGTGGAGTCATCTCTTTCAGTCTTTGTGTTCTCTCTCTCAGCTCCATGGCGATCTGTTCAAGGACATGATGCTTTTGTGGCTTCTTCTGTCAATCGAGGAGTAGGAAAAGCTGCTCAACAGACAAAATATCAAGTCACTGAACCTCCTGTAGATATACAAAATAGAATAGAAATTCATTGTCACATGTACATTTACATGAAAAATACTGTGACAAGTTTTATAAATTGCCCCACCATAACACTTACATCAATGACAGAAGTCATACATAATAATAAAAATGTAAAATTAAGTCAAAGTTCATCACAGTTTCCCTCACACGTGATCAACAATGCCCTCGTGATATCACCTGATGAAGGAGCGACGCTCCGAAAGCTAGTGTGCTTCCAATTAAACCTGTTAGACTATAACCTGGTGTTGTGTGATTTTTAACTTTCCACACAGAGAGACTGACACCCAGGGAGACTGACCCAACCCTCCAACACAACTCTGCGGAACCCAGATAGGGGTGGGGAAGGGAAGGAATTCCGTGTGTATCAGTCTCCCTGGGTGTCAGTTTCTCTGTGTGGAAAGTTAAAAATCACACAACACCAGGTTATAGTCTAACAGGTTTAATTGGAAGCACTAGCTTTCGGAGCGTCGCTCCTTCATCAGGTGATATCACGAGGGCATTGTTGATCACGTGTGAGGGAAACTGATGGGGTCTGATTGTAGGTGGTGGAAATGATGGAGGATAATACGCTGTATCCAGAGATTAGTGGGGTTGAAGG
>NC_057718.1:1009715-1027000 GCF_004010195.1 Chiloscyllium plagiosum | reverse complement strand
TGATCAGGAACCTAGAAGACACCCGCTGTTTAAAGAGTGCCAGGTTTTTAAACAATTAAGCCTGGTGCTGAACAATTTCACACCTGTTTCTGTTGCTAGTTATTCTCTCCTCTGGATAGAGAATAGACATCATCACTTTGGAATCCAAGGACAGAAAGTAATCAGATAAAATTATTGAGTATTGTGGATGAAGGGGAGCCTGGGGTGAGAGTTTAGTGTTGATTTAGGATGAGTTGGGATAAGCAGGAATAAGCAATAGGTGGAGAGGCCAAAAGAATGAAAACATTTGGGGTTATGCAAAACGTTCATTCAAACTTTGAGCAGGTCATAAGATTATAAGTGAAATCTGTAGTGTAGAGTTGGTGGTGGTGGTTTAAATGCAGTAACTGCAAATCTGAGTTTTTGGTGATACTGAGATGGTTTTGGCCAAAGAAATTTCTGATTACAAAAGTGTAATGGGAACTATCAGAATTAGTGTAAAAGTAAAATTACCAAATCATGGGGCTGCTCTCTCATTAGAGAAACATGACTGTTGCAGTTTAACCTGAGGGTCATCATGCTTCAGGTGAGGAAAGAGGTTGAGAAGGAGAATGGTAACCCTCAGCTAGTATGGGAGTTGAACCCACACTGTTGGTGTCACTGTGTATTCAGCTAAACTGACTCCCGGTCAAAATTAGTGTGTAAGGTCCTCAGTGAGGCTGGTGTCGAATCTGTTTCAACAGTGGTTTGAATGTTTAATTATTTCAATGACTGATAGATAAAATTGCTTTCATTTAATGAGTGCGTTTATTAGCACCCCACAAACAAAGTGGTGTTGTGTCTAGCATGAGGGAACCTCAGCCTATTTTGCGGGAAACCTGCATTTGGAAATGTTACTGACCTAGTTTGAAAGGGTCACACTAAGGATCCCAAAGTCAGGGATTACAGATCCAGAGCCATTTCCTGTTATGGTAAAGTGAGATGGGGAAAGGAAGAATATCAGTCACCTTCTCCAAACCAAACATCACTGTACAAGCTTTGTAAAGCCTCTATTAAATTATTCCACCAACTTAGAATGGAACAATCCTTGCCTGTTATAACCTCGACAATTCTTAGTTAAAATACTTGTAGGTTTGAACCATACTATTTATTGAACTGAGGAGGGGAGCAGTCATCTCAGCGGTGCCAATGAATAAACAGTTGAAACAAAGGCACGTACATCATTGCAGCAGAGAAAGCAGGCAATATGATCAACTGATAAGACCAGTAAGTGCTATAAACCTATCGATTGTCAGATATTTCATTCCTATTTCATTTAACTGGGAGTCACACCATGACGAAACCAAGAGCTACCAGTGAGTCCAGTTAAAACGGTAAAAATGATTTGGGGATTATCACTGAATGGTGAAATAGATTCAATAGGTGAAATAGCCCTTGTCTGCTCCAACTCTGCTGGACAGTGCAGCACTCCCTTAGTACTAATTCTCCAGCAGCTGAGTATTGCCCTCAGTACACCCCCTCCAATAGGGTGGCTATTCCTCTCTACAAGCACTGCCTGAATTATGTGCTCAAATATCTGGAATGACTTTTGAACCTTTCTGTTGAAAACTCTTGCAACATCCCCTTCACAAAAGCTGACCCTTATTCCAGTTTGAACAAGAGATATAAAGTGGTTAATACAGAATCAGTCATCTGTTTTATTAAGGAATAATTCAGAACTTCAAGATCAATCCTATTTGCGTCCTGTTCCATAGCCTCTTTTGTAACGTGGTAGTTGAAGGCTGTAGCACTCAGTGACTGGAAGGACTGGCTGAACTGTGTACTGCAGAGAGACAGCTGCTTGATACAACTGCTTCTTGTTGCATCTTCAAGCTGTTAAATACTCGGTGAAGCTCCATGTTTTGGAAGAGTTGCTGATGACTTTCTAACTTTGTCCTCATGGATTCTGAATCTTCTGCTGGTGCAAAGTAAGGCAGTTACAGTGAGAAAGACATATATAAACCCTTGCACTTTTCACTCTCTGAATCTCAGAAATGTTACAGTGCAAAAGTTGGCAATTTAACCCACCATGTCTATTCAAACAATCCCACTGTCCAGCACTTGGCCCATAGCTTTCATGTTATGACACTTCAAGTGTTCATCCACGTACTTTTTAAAAGTTGAGAGATTTCCCACCTCCACTACTCTCACAGGCAGTGCATACTAGATTACCACCAACCTCGGTGAAAATTCTTTTCCTCAAATCCCTTCTGAACCTCCTGCCTTTCACCTTAAAATTATGTTCCCTTGTTACTGACCTGTCAACTAAGGGGACAGCTGCTTTATATCCACCTGATCCATGCCCCCTCAATCTTATATTCCTCAATCAGGTCCCCTCTCAGCCTTCTCTGCTCTAAAGAAAACAACCTGATCTTATCCAGCCTCCACAAAGTGAAGCCATTCCATCCCAAGCCACACCCCAGTGAATCTCTTCTGTACCCACCTCCACTGCAATTAGTAACTCCAGCTGTGGCCTGTATAGCTTCAACATAATCTCCCTGCTCCCATAATCTATGCTGTGACTGATAAAGGCACATCTCATATGCTTTCTTAACCTCCTTATTCACCTGTCCTGCCACTTTCAGGAATCTGTGTAGAAGGATCTTAAGACCCTTATGTTCCTCCGAGTTGCCTAGTGCCTTGCATTCTCTCATCTTGTTACTACTTCACATTTAAGAATTAAATTCCATTTGCCACTGACCTGCCAACCTGACCAACCAATCTGTGTCCTCCTGTAACTTCCTCATGGTCAATCACGTGGCCAATCCTCATGTAATCCACAAACTGATTTATCATCCGTCTCACATTTTCTTTTGTATTTTTTGTGAATATCATGAACAAACAACTCAGCACTAATCACAGTGACACATTAGTGTGCACCAGCCTTCAATCACACACCGCCATCAATCACACAGTCTTCTACTGCCACCCTCTGTCTCTGACTAGTAAACCAATACTGTAATTAATTTGCCAAGTTACCCAGATCCCATGTACTTTTAGAACATAGAACATTACAGTGAGGTACAGGCCCTCAATGTTGCGCTGACCTGTGGAACCAATCTGAAGCCTATCTAACCTACACTATTCCATTCTCATCCATATGCCTATCCATTACCCATTAAAATGCCCTTAAAGTTGGTGAGTCTACTACTGTTGAAGGCAGGCCTTTCCATGCCCTTACTACTCTGAGTAAAGAAACTACCTCTGACATCTGTCCTATATCTATCACCCTTCAATTTAAAGCTATGTCCCCTCATGCTGGCCATCATCATCCGAGGAAAAAGGCTCTCACTTTGCACCCTATCTAACCCTCTCTCAATTAAATCACCTCTCAACAAAAACAGCCTCAAGTCCCTCAGCCTTTTCTCATACAAACTTCCCTCCATACCAAGCAACATCCCAGTAAGTGTCCTCTGAATCCTTTCCAAAGCTTCCACATCCTTCCTATAATGCGGTGACCAGAACTGTACACAATACTCCAAGTGCAGCCGCACCAGAGTTTTGTACAACTGCAGCATGACCTCATAGTTCTGAAACTCAATCCCTCTACCAATAAAAACTAGCACATCGTATGCCTTCTTAACAACCCTATCAACCTGGGTGGCAACTTTCAGGGATCTATGTGCACGGACATCGAGATCTCTGCTCATCTACACTACCAAGAATCTTACCATTAGCCCAGTACACTATTCTTGTTGCTCCTTCCAAAGTGAATCACTTCACATTTTCCACATTAAACTCCATTTGCCACCTCTCAGCCCAGTTCTGCAGCTTTTCTATGTCCCTCTGTAACCTGCAACATCGTTCAGTATTATCCACAATGCCACCGACCGTAGTGTCATCCGCAAATTTACTAACCCATCCTTCTAAGTCCACATCTGGGTCATTTATAAAAATGACAAACAGCAGTGGCCCCAAAACAGATCCTTGCCGTACTCCACTAGTAACGGAACTCCAGGATGAACATTTCCCATCAACCACCACCCTGTCTTCTTTCAACTAGCCAATTTCTGATCCAAACCACTAATTCACCCTCAATCCCATGCCTCCATATTTTATGCAATAGCCTACCATGGGGAACCTTATCAAATGCCTTACTGAAATCCATATATACCGCATCAACCTGTTTAGTCACCTTCTCAAAGGACTCAATAAAGTTTGAGAGGCACGACCTACTCTTCACAAAACTCTGTTGACTATTCCTAATCAACTTATTCCTTTCTAGATGATTATAAATCCTATCACTTATCACCTTTTCCAACACTTTACCCCCAACTGAAGTAAGGCTCACTGGTCTATAATTACCAGGGTTGACTCTCCTCCCCTTCGTGAACAAGGGAACAGCATTTACTATCCTCCAGTCTCCTGGCACTATTCCTGTCAACAATGATGACATAAAGATCAAAGCCAAAGGCTCTGCAATCTCCTCCCTGGCTTCCCAGAGAATCCCAGGATAAATCCCATTCGGCCCAGGGAACATATCTATTTTCACACTTTCCAGAATTGCTAACACCTCCTCCTTATGAACTTCAATCCCATTTAGTCTAGTAGCCTGTATCTCAGTATTCTCCTTGACAACATTGTCTTTTTCCTGTGTAATTACTGATGAAAAATATTCATTTAGCACCTCTCCTATCTCTTTGGATTCCACTCACAACTTCCTACTACTGTACTTAATTCAAAGTTTGTGAGAAGTTTATGAGTAGCTCGGGTGCTCGTTGTTGTGGTTCTGTTCGCCGAGCTGGGAATTTGTGTTGCAGACGTTTCGTCCCCTGTCTAGGTGACATCCTCAGTGCTTAGGAGCCTCCTGCGAAGCGTTTCTGTGTTGTTTCCTCTGGCATTTATAGTGGTTTGTCTCTGCCACTTCCGGTTGTCAGTTCCAGCTGTCCGCTGCAGTGGTCGGTATATTGGGTCCAGGTCGATGTGTTTGTTGATAGAATCTGTGGATGAGTGCCATGCCTCTAGGAATTCCCTGGCTGTTCTCTGTTTGGCTTGTCCTATAATAGTAGTGTTGTCCCAGTCGAACTCATGTTGCTTGTCATCTGCGTGTGTGGCTACTAAGGATAGCTGGTCGTGTCATTTCGTGGCTAGTTGGTGTTCGTGGATATGGATTGTTAGCTGTCTTCCTGTTTGTCCTGTGTAGTGTTTTGTGCAGTCCTTTTGTACACTACATTGGTTTAGCGAATGCTGGGCATCGGGTCCTTTGTCCTGGTGAGTTGTTGTCTGAGAGTGGCTGTTGGTTTGTGTGCTGTTATGAGTCCTAGTAGTCTGGCTGTCTGGCCACTGCAGCGGACAGCTGGAACTGACAACCGGAAGCGGCAGAGACAAACCACTATAAATGCTGGAGGAAACATCACAGAAGCGCTCCACAGGAGGCTCCCAAGCACTGAGGATGTCACCTAGACAGGGGAGGAAATGTCTACAACACAAATTCCCAGCTCGGTGAACAAAACCACAACTGTACTTAATTGGCCCTAATCTTTCTCTAGTCATTCTTTTATTCCTGACATATTTATAAAAAGCCTGAGGGTTTTCCTTTATCCTATCTGTGAATGACTTCTCATATCCCCTCCTGGCTCTTCTTATCTCTCTCTTTAGGTCTTTCCTGGCTAACCTGTAACTCTCAAGTGCCTGAACTGAGCCTTCATGTCCCATCCTAACATAAGCCTTCTTATTCCTCTTGACAGGAGATTCAACTTCTTTAATACACCACAGCTTCCTCACTCGACCACTTCCTTCCTTCCTGACAGGTACGTACTTATCAAGCACATGCAGTAGCTGTTCCTTGAATAAGCTCCACATTTCAGTTGTGCCCATCCCCTGCAGTTTCCTTCTCCATCCTATGCATCCTAAATCTTGCCTAATTGCATCATAATTGCCTTTCCCCCAGCAATAATTCTTGCCCTGCGGTATGTACTTATCCCTTTCCATCGCTCAAGTAAACATAACCGAAGTTTGGTCACTATCACCAAAGTGCTCACCTACATCCAAATCTAACACCTGGCCGGGTTCATTCCCCAGTACCAAATCCAATGTGGCCTCGCCCCTAGTTGGCCCATCCACATACTGAGTAAGGAAACCCTCCTGCATACATTGGACAAAAACTGACCCACCTAAAGTACTTGGAACTATAGTATTCCCAGTCAATATTTGGAAAGTTAAAGCCCCCATAACAACTACCTGTCACTCTCGCTTCTATCCACAATTATCTTTGCTATCCTTTCCTCTACATCTCTGGAACTATTCGGAGGCCTATAGAAACCTCCCAGTAAATAAGTCCTCAAACGTTCTTTCTGCCACCGTAGTATTGTCCTTGACTAACAATGCCACACCTCCCCCTCTTTTACCATCTTCTCTGTTCTTACCGAAACATCTAAATCCCGGAACGTGCAACAACCATTCCTGTCCCTGCTCTATCCATGTCTCTGAAATGGCTACAACAGTGAAGTCCCAGGTGCTGCAAGTTCACTCACCTTATTCTGGATGCTCCAGGAATTGAAACCTCAAATTCTGACCTCATTACTCTCAACCTCCTGAACACTGGATCTACAAATTAGGTACCCATCTTCCTGCTGAATTAGTTTAAACCTTCCCAAACAGCATTTGCAAATATCGTCCCCCAGGATATTGGTACCCCTCTGTTCAAGTGCAGACCATTCTGTTTGTAGAGGTCCCACCTACCCCAGAATGAGCCTTAATTATCCAGGAATCCAAATCCCTCCCTCCTGCACCATCCCTGTAGCCACGTGTTCAACTCCTCCTTCTCCCTATTCCTCACCTCGCTAGCACGTGGCACGCATAACAAACCAGAAATAACAACTGTTTGTTCTAGCACCAACCTTCCACCCTAGTTCCCTGAATTTCTGCCTTAAACCCCCATCCCTTTCCTACCACTGTGGACCACGACTTGGAGCTGCTCCCCCTCCCCCTCCTGAAAACACAATCCGAGACGTCATGAACCCTGGCACCTGGGACTCACCAACAACGAGTCTCTCTCGTCCCCACAGAACATAGAACATAGAAGAATACAGCGCAGTACAGGCCCTTTGGCCCTCGATGTTGCGCTGATCCAAGCCCACATAACCTACACTAGCCCACTATCCTCCATATGCCTATCCAATGCCCGCTTAAATGCCCATAAAAAGGGAGAGTCCACCACTGTTACTGGCAGGGCATTCCATGAACTCACGACTTGCTGAGTAAAGAACCTACCCCTAACATTTGTCCTATACCTACCACCCCTTAATTTAAAGCTATGCCCCCTTGTAATAGCTGACTCCATACGTGGAAAAAGGTTCTCACGGTCAACCCTATCTAAACCCCTAATCATCTTGTACACCTCTATCAAGTCACCCCTAAACCTTCTTTTCTCCAATGAAAACAACCTCCTATCTGTCCCCCTAACTATGGAGTCCCCAATGACTAATGCTCTGTTCCTCACCCCCCTTCCCTTCTGAGCAACAGGGACAGACTCTGTGCCAGAGACCTGTACCCCATGGCTTACCCCTGGTAAGTCATCCTCCCCCAACAGTATCCAAAATGGTACACTTGTTGTTGAGGGAAACGGCCACTGCCTGCCGGTTCCTTTTCTGTCCCCTGACTGTACCCGTCTGCCTTTTTATTGCAACTGACGTGTGACTACCTCCTTGTAACTCCTCTCAATAAGCCCCGCTGCCTCCCGAATGATCCAAAGTTCATCCAACTCCAGTTCCCTAACACGGTTTTCGAGGAGCTGGAGTTGAGTGCACTTCCCATAGAGGAAGTCAGCAAAGACTAGTGGTGACCGTTACCTCCCACATTTTGCAGGAGAACATTCAACTGCCCTAACCTCCATTCCCACTATTCTAAATTCCAAACAATGGTTTTATCTCAAACCATAAGACCAAGTTTGAGAGACATGATCTTCTCCTCACAAACCCATACTGCCTATCGCTAATAAATCTGTATTTTTCCAAACAGTAATAAATACTATCCCCAAGAATCTTGTCTCAATAATTTCTGCACCACTTGCTTAAAGCTTTAGCCTGGGGACTTGTCTACGTTAATGCCAGTCAGAACCCCCAACATCTATTTTCAGATTGATATGCCCCAGAATATCAAATTACTACTCCTGAGACTCACCATCCACCATGTCCTAATCTTTTGTGAAAACCAAGGCAGGTTTTCAGTAAGGACCTCACCCACTTCCTCGTCTACATGTATCATTCCTTCCTTTATCCTTGAATAGACCTACCCTTTTCCCAGCTATCCTCTTGCTCTTATATATGTATAACACACATGGGAATTTTCCTTAATCGTGCTTGTGAAGGACATTTCATGGCCCTTTTATCCCTCCTAATTCCTTGTTTGAATTCTTACCTGCTACCTTTATATTCTTTGAGGGCTCTGTCTTCAGTTTCCTAAACTTTACTTATGCCTCCTTTTCATTTTTGACTAAGCTCTCAATTTCTCCTGGCATTTAAGGTTTCAAAATCTTGCTATATTTGCCCTTCATTTTCACAGCAACATGTTGATCCTGAACTCTAATCAACTGGTCCTTAAAAGATTCCAACATGCCAGACATGGATCAGCCCTCAAACAGCTACCCCCTAGTTCCTGCCTAACATTATGGTAGTTAGCCTTCCCCTATTTAGTACCTTCCTTCTCCATAAGTAACTTAAAGCTTACAGAATTATGGTAATTGTTGCTGAAATGCTCCCTCCCGTAATTTCAATCACCTGGCTGGGTTCATTTCCCAGTATGAGGTCTAGTGTAGCCCCCTTTCCTAGTTGAACTATTTATATTTGTTTTAAAACACCAACCTGGACACACCTAACAAATTCCAACCTCCCTCCCTCCCCCCCCACCCCAGTTTTAGCTGACTGTGGGCCATGAATATCAAGAATCTCTGACCATGCTATTGCTATAGTTTTTCCTTTTGCAACAGCATACCTTGTCAATCTAGCATTTTCAACACTGGCATACCTAAAAACAACAGGATAGCAGATTTCTCAGAGAAGTATGATTTGTGGTGCTCTCCTCAATTCAGAAGAGCCAGGAGCAGGAGTAGGTCATCTGGCCCCTCGAGTTTGCTCCATTATTCAGTAAAATCATGGCTGATCTTTTCATGGACTCAGCTCCACTTACCCATCCTCTCACCATAACTCTTAATTACATAGAACATAGAACATAGAACATAGAAGAATACAGCGCAGTACAGGCCCTTGGGCCCTCGATGTTGCGCCGATCCAAGCCCACCTAAACTACACTAACCCACTATCCTCCATATACCTATCCAATGCCCTCTTAAATGCCCATAAAGAGGGAGAGTCCACCACTGTTAACCCGTTCCAGTGCCTCCACCTCCTTCCTATAGTATGGCGACCAAAACTGCACACAATATTCCAGATGCGGTCGTACCAGAGTCTTATACAACTGCATCATGACCTCAGGGCTCCGGAACTCAATTCCTCTACCAATAAAAGTCAGTACGCCATATGCCTTCCTCACCGCACTATTTACCTGGGTGGCAACTTTCAGAGATCTGTGTACATGGACACCAAGATCCCTCTGCTCATCCACACTACCAAGTATCCGACCATTAGCCCAGTACCCCATCTTTTTGTTATTCTTCCCAAAGTGAATCACCTCGCACTTAGCTACATTGTATTCCATCTGCCACCTTTCTGCCCAGCTCTGCAGCTTCTCTATATCCTGCTGTAACCTGCCACATGCTTCCTCACTGTCAACAACTCCTCCGACTTTTGTGTCATCCGCAAACTTGCTCACCCAACCTTCTAATCCCTCTTCCAGGTCATTTATAAAAATGACAAACAGCAATGGTCCCAAAACAGATCCTTGCGGAACACCGCTAGTGACGGCACTCCATGAAGAAACTTTGCCATCAAGTACTACCCTCTGTCTTCTTCCATCCTGCCAATTCCTAATCCAAACCTCCAACTCACCCTCAATGCCATATCTCCGTATTTTCTGCAGTAGCCTACCATGGGGAACCTTATCAAACGCCTTACTAAAATCCATATATACCACATCTACCGCTTTCCCCTCATCAACCTCCTTCGTCACCTTTTCAAAGAATTCAATAAGGTTTGTGAGGCACGACTTGCCCTTCACAAAACCATGCTGACTATCCTTGATCACATTATTCCTATCTAGATGTGCATAAATCCTATCCCTTACAATTCTCTCTAAGACTTTGCCCACAACAGAAGTGAGACTCACTGGCCTATAGTTACTAGGGCTATCCCTACTCCCCTTTTTGAACAAGGGAACCACATTTGCTATCCTCCAGTCTTCTGGCACTACTCCTGTAGACAAAGAGGACATAAAAATCAAGGCCAATGGCTCTGCAATCTCCTCCCTTGCTTCCCAGAGAATCCTAGGATAAATGCCATCAGGCCCAGGGGACTTATCTATTTTCACCCTTTCCAGAATTTCCAACACCTCTTCTCTACATACCTCAAAGCCATCCATTCTACTTATTTGTGCCTCAGTATTCTCTTCGACAACAATGCCCTAATTCTTTTACTGTTCAAAAATGTATCTATCTTTGTCTTAAAAACATACAATGAGGCAGCTCAACTACCTCACTAGGTTAGAGACAAAAATGTTTTGAACAACATGCTTTTCCTCCCTCCATCATCCAGACAGTCCTCCGCTGCACCACCTCCATTCCCCATTCCATTGCTCTAACCCCCCCCCACACCAACGACCACCCCACCAGTCTCCGCATCCAACACACCATCCTCAAACACTTCCACCACTTCCAAGTACACCCCACCACCAAGATCATCTTTCCCTCCCCACCCCTCTTTGCCTTCCGCAAGGACCATTTCCTCCAACAGTCCTTGGTTCGCGTCACCCCTGCCAGCAGACCCCCAGGTACCTTCGCCTGCAAAACCTTCTGGTAACACCACCCCCTCACCTCCATCAGGGCCCCCAATAGTGATTTGCAATTTCCTTTGTGTTTTCCTCTGATCCATTATCCATGAATAGATCGAAACAGTTGAATTGAGCAGATTTTAAAAATCCATCTGTGCTCACAGTTAACGATGCTGCATTTTTGCTGAGGGATTTAAAATATTAATGCTTATGATCCTTGTTTAGTTTGCTGTATGTACAATGTTGCAAACCTTTCCAGTAAGGCCTTAACCATAGCTAGTGCAAGTAAATGTTATTGATTTGAACAATCAATTCAGCTGACAACAGTGGGTGTGTTGTGGAATTGTTGTCTCATTGAAAGTATGTCATATTACCGAAAAGGTTGGAAACCACTGATCTAGAAGGACATGGGCAACAGGTACATTCGAACACCAGTCCCTGCAAGTTCCCCTCCAACTTTGAAACATTTCACTGTTCCATTAGTTTTGCTGAGTCAATACCCTGGAACTCCCTCCCTAATAGCACTGTGGATCTGCCTACAGCACATGGACTGCAGCAATTTAAGAAGGCAGCTCACCACCATTTTTTCAAGGTAATTCAGGATAAGCAATAAATTCTGTCATGGCCAGCAAAACCCGCATCCCATAAACAAAGGAAAAAAACATATTCTCCCACAGAATCCCTCACTTAATCCAGTGCTCAGTTCAATCCCTCCCTCCCTCCCTCTCCATCTTGCTTGCTTGATACTTCGATCTTTCTCATTTGTTTTCTTCTTAGCCATTGCTCAAACCCTGAAGATCGTAAGATGTCGGAACAGAGGTAGTGCATTCAGCCCATCAAGTCTCCTCTGCCATTCAATGAGATCATGGCTGCTGATCTGATCATTCTCAATTCCACTTCCCTGCCTTGTCCCAATAATCCTTCATTCCCTTACTGATTAAAAATCTGCCTATTCCAGCATTGTATATACTGAATGACCTAGCCTTAACAGCCTTCTACGGGAAAGAATTCCATAAATTCACAACCCTCTGAGAAGAGAAATCCTTCAGCTCTGTCTTAATCGAGTGATCCCTTACCTTGAGATTATGTCATATGGTGCCAGACTTTGCTACAAGGGGAAACAGTCATTCCTGAAGAAGGGCCTGTGCCCGAAACATCGAATCTCCTGTTCCCTGGATGCTGCCTGACCTGCTGTGCTGTTCCAGCAATAAAGTTTCAACTTTGATCTCCAGCATCTGCAGACCTCACTTTCTCCTACAAGGGGAAACAACCTCTTCATGTCTACCCTGTCAAGTCCCCAGAGAATTTGTTATATTTCAATGGGATCATACCTTATTCTTCTAAATTCCAATGCATACAGGCCCAACCAACTTCTCACAAGACAGTACTCTCCATACCTGGATCAGCCTAGTGAACCTCTGGAATGCATCCCATGCCAGTTTATCTTTCCTCAAATAAAAGGACAAAAACTGTTCGCATTTTTACCAGCTGCTTTGCCCAATACGACTCTCTTCCATCCTCATTCAAACCCCTCCCCCACTCACTCAGTAAGACTAACACATAATATGAGGAGATTAATGCTAATACTTCCACCTGTTGATTTTTTTTTAAGAATTCATGGGATGTTACTATCACAGGTCAGGTCAGCATTTATTGCCCATCTCTAGTTACCCTTGAAAAAGTCATCGTGAGCCACATTTTTAAAACACTACAGTTCATTTGGTGTAGGGGCACTCAATTCCATTTGGGCGGAATTTCTAGGATTTTCACCTGGGTCATATTTGTCCTGGGAATGTATCATGGAAACAGTGTTGAGGGAGCTTTACTTTCAGTTTAAAAGCATAGATGGAGATTTACTTTCAGTTAAAAGAGATGAGGACACTTTACTCTGTATCAAACCTTGTGCTATATGTGTCCAGGGAATATTTGATGGGGATATTGAAGAGGAAACTTTACATTGTGACTGACTCTGTGCTGTACCTGTCCTTGGAGTATTTGATGGGGACAGTATAGAGGACACTTTGTATCTAACCCTATACTGTACCTTCCTGAGGTTTACAATTACCACGTATTGGGATCCAACTCCTATTTGTTCTTACCTGTACAGGTCAATGTGACTTCAGTCGGAAGGTAGCATGCAAGATCCTCATATACCAGTTTCACTTGGACGTCATGACGCATGTCCCCACACTGAATGGGATACTGAAATTTCAACAAGTTATATGCAGCATTCTTCTGTACCTGGCCCGTCAGGGATGTATGGTAGTGCACCTGGGAAAGAGTGACATTATTAGTATTTAGCTTATTGTAAACTTATTGGTCAGTAGTGTAGCGGTAACTTCATTCTGAACCTAATTTCTACTCTACCAGTCCTGAGTGCTTAATTACTTGAAAAAATAAACAAAGAGTACAAAGTAATGTAGATGTCATTGTCTTGCCCAGGTTTGTTGCCAATCCCGAATTACCCTTGAGAAGATGGTGGTGAGCCACCGTCTTGAACCAGTACAGTCCATGGGGATGTAGGGTCACCTACAATGTTGCCAAAGAAGAGTTCCAGAATTTTGACCCAGCAACACCGAAGGAACAAACATATTTTTCCAAATCAGGCTGGCGAATGGCTGGGAGGGCAGCTTACAGATGGTGTTGTTCCCATTTATCATTTCTGCTCATTCCTTATTCTTCTGGGTGGTAGCATACATGGTTTTAAAAAAAAAATTGTCTTTTGACGTGGATCCATTTTTGTTTTCCCCATTGTTAATTGCCCAGAGGGCAGTCGAGATATCAGAGCCTGGTGTCATATGTAGACCAGACCAGATAAAGGTAGCGAATTTCCTTTACATAGAACTAGAACAATACAGCACATAACAGGCCCTTCGGCCCTCAATGTTGCGCCGTCCTGTGAACTATTCTCATGTCATCCCCCTACACTATCCCATCATCATCCATGTACTTATCTAAGGATTGTTTAAATCTTCCTAACATGGCTGAGTTAATGACATTAGCAGGTAGGGCATTCCATGCCCTTACCACTCTCTGAGTAAAGAACCTGCCTCTGACATCTGTCTTAAATCTATCACCCCCTCAATTTGTAGCTATGTCCCCTCGTACAAGCTGACGTCATCATCCTAGGAAGAAGACTTTCACTGTCTACCCTATCTAATCCTCTGATCATCTTGTATGTCTCTATCAAATCCCCTCTTAGCCGCCTTCTTTCCAATGAGAACAGACCCAAGTCTCTCAGCCTTTCCTCATAAGACCTTCCCTCCAGACCAGGCAACATCCTACTAAGTCTCCTCTGCACCTTTTACAATACTTCCACATCCTTCCCGAAATATGGCGACCAGAATTGTACACAATATTCCAAGTGTGGCCGCACCAGCGTTTTGTATAGTTGCAGCATGATATTGCAGCTCCGAAACTCAATCCCTCTACGAACGAAATCTATAACACCATATGCCTCCTTAACAGCACTATCCACCTGAGTGGCAACTTTTAGGGATCAATGTACATGGACTCCAAGATCCCTCTGCACATCCACATTACCAAGAATCTTTCCATTGTCCCAGTACTCTGCCTTCCTGTTATTCTTCCCAAAGTGCATTACCTCACATTTAGCTTCATTGAACTCCTTTTGCCACCTCTCAGCCCAATTCTGCAGTTTATCCAAGTCCCCCGCAACCTGTAACATTCTTCAAAACTGTTCACTACTCCACTGACTTTAGTGTTGTCTGCAAATTTACTAATCCATCCACCTATGCCTGCGTCGCTAAGTCATTTATAAAAATGACAAACAGCAGTGGTTCCAAAACGGATCCTTATGGCACACCACTAGTAACCGGACTCCAGGCTAAATATTTTCCATCAACCACCACTCGTTGCCTTCTTTCAGAAAGACAGTTTCTAACCCAAACTGCTAAATCACCCTCAATTCCACACCTCTGCATTTTCTCCAACAGCCTACCATGTGGAACCTTGTCAAAGGCTTTACTGAAGTCCATGTATACCACGTCAACTGCCCTATCCTCATCTACATGCTTGGTCACTTTCTCAAAAAACTCAATGAGGTTTGTGAGACACGACCTACCCTTGACGAAACCATGTTGACTATCTGAAATCAAAATGTTGCTTGCTAGATGATTATAAATCTTCTCTCTTATAATCCTTTCCAGAACGTTTCCTATAACAGAAGTAAGGCTCACTGGTCTATAATTACCTGGGTCATCTCTATTGCCCTTCTTGAACAAGGGCACAACATTTGCAATCCTCCAGTCCTCGAGCATTAAACCTGTAGACAATGACGACTCAAATATCAAAGCCAAAGGCTCTGCTACCTTCTCCCTAGCTTCCCAGATAATCCTCAGATAAATCCCATCTGGCCCAGGGGGCTTGTCTACTTTCACTCCTTCTAGAATTGGTAACATCTGTTCGTAACTAACCTCGATCCTTTCTAGTCTAATATCTCGTACCTCATTATTCTCCTCTACAATATTCTCCTTTTCCTGAGTGAAAACCAATGAGAAATGTTCCTTTAGCACCTCTCCGATCTCCACAGGATCCACACACAATTTCCCACTTCTGTCTTTGACTGGCCCTATTCCTACCCTAATCATCCTTTTATTCCTCACATACCTATAGAAAGCTTTTGGGTTCTCCTTTATTCTATTTGCTAAAGACTGTTCATTTCCTCTCTTTGCTCTTCTTAACTCTCTCTTTAAATCCTTCCGAGTTGATCTGTAACTCTCCATCGCCTCTTCTGAACCATATTGCCTCATCAACATATAAGCCTCCTTCTTCTTCTTAACAAGAGATGTAATTTCTGTTGTAAACCACGGTTCCCTTATCTTATCACTTCCTCCCTGCCTGACAGGGACATACCAATCAAGGACATGCATTTTGCTACCCCATTCTATGCATTCTAATTCTTGCCTAATCGCGTTATAATTGTCCTTGCCCCATCGATAAGTCTTGACCTGTGGCATGTACCTATCCCTTTCCATCGCTAAACTAAACGTAACTGAATTATGGTCACTCTCTCCAAAGAGCTCATCTACAACTAAATCAAACACCTGTCCTGGTTCATTACCAAGCACCAGATCCAGTGTGGTCTCCCCTCTTGTCAGCCCTTTGACATACTGTGTCAGAAAATACTCCTGTACACATTGGACAAAAACTGATCCATCTGACGTACTAGAGTAATAACATTTCCAGTCAATGTTGGGGAAATTAAAGTCCCCCATAATGACCACCCTGTTCCTTTCACTCCTACCCAGAATAATGTTGCTAATCCTCTCTTTCACCTCCCTGGAACTCTGCGGAGGCCCATGAAAAACTCCAAGCAGTGTGACCTCTCCTCTCCTGTTTCTAACCTCAGCCCACACTACCTCAGTCCTCATCGAAAGTTCTCTCAGCCACTGTTATACTATCCTTGACTAACAAGGCCACACCTCCCCCTCTTTTACCACCTTGCCTGTTCTTAATGAAAGAGCTAAACCCTGGAACCTGCAACGACAATTCCTCATCCTGCTCTATCCATGTCTCCGAAATGGCTACATCAAAGTCCCAGGTACCTATCCAGGCTCCAAGCTCCCCTACCTTATTTTGGATATTTCTGGCGTTGAAGTAGACACACTTCAAACCACTTCGCTGTCTGCCAGCATATTCCTGTGACCCTGAAATCCTGTCCCTGTCCTTCCTACTCTCATCCTCCTGTGCACTGTAACTACACCTCTGGATCCCATCCCCCTGCTGAGCTAGTTTAAACCCACCCGAATAGCACCAGCAAATTTCCCACCCAGGACATTAGTATCCCTCTGGTTCAAGTGAAGACCCGTCCTGTTTGTACAAGTCCCACCTTCCCCAGAATGAGCCCCAATTATCCAAGAACCTGAAACCCTCCCTCCTGCACTTTTCTTTCAGCCACATGTTCAGCTGAAATCTCGAGGAGAAAGTGAGGTCTGCAGATGCTGGAGATCAAAGTTGAAACTTTATTGTTGGAACAGCACAGCAGGTCAGGCAGCATCCAGGGAACAGGAGATTCGACGTTTCGGGCACAGGCCCTTCTTCAGGAATCTGCTAGAAAGAACTGTTTGTTCAGTCTATGGATTCTTCTGTAAATGAAGAACAGTAGAGGTCCTTTACAGGTCTGTGAGAGAGTTGTCCTGAGCTGGGGTAGGTCGAGTTGCAGGGAATGTAGGTACCGGCGCAAGGCTGCAAGCGTGGAGTGGAGGATCCGGAGGGAGGTCCGTTGCTGGAGGCTGCGGATTTGTTGCTCCTCCACTTCCCGCTCCTCCGCCCTTGAGCCCCGCCCCTCCAACCGCCACCAGGACAGAACCCCACTGGTCCTCACCTACCACCCCACCAATCTCCATGTACAGCGCATCATCCGC
>NC_057718.1:997226-1009677 GCF_004010195.1 Chiloscyllium plagiosum | reverse complement strand
CCTGAAGAAGGGCCTGTGCCCGAAACGTCGAATCTCCTGTTCCCTGGATGCTGCCTGACCTGCTGTGCTGTTCCAGCAATAAAGTTTCAACAGCTGAAATCTCCCCCTATTCCTTGCCTCGCTATCACGTGGCACGGGTAACAAACCAGAGATAACAACTCTGTTTGTTTTAGCTCTCAGCTTCCACCCTAGTTCCCTGAAATCCTGCCTTACATCCCTATCCCTCTTTCTACCTATGTCGTTGGTACCCACATGGACAACAACTTGAGGCTGGTCACCTCTCCATTCAGGACCCCAAAGATACGATCAGAGACATCACGGACCCTGGCACCTGGGAGGCAACACACCAACCACGAGTCTCGTTCGTTCCCAACAAACCTTCTATCTGAGCCTCTACCTATTGAGTCCCCAATGACTAACACTCTCCTCCTTTCCCTCCTTCCCTTCTGTGCAACAGGGACAGGCTCTGTGCCAGAGACCTGGGCCCCACTGCATACCCCTGTAAGTCGTCCCCCTCAACAGTATCCAAAACGACATACATGTTTTTCAGGGGAACGACCACAGGGGATCCCTCCACTGACTGTTTTTTCCCCCTTCGAACAGTTACCCAGCTTACTTCGTGCCTAGGAGTAACTACTTCCCTGTAACTCTTATCTATCACAGCCTCTGCCTCCTGAATGATCCGAAGTTCATCCAGTTCCCTAACACGGTCTTGGAGGAGCGAGAGTTGGGCGCACTTCCTGCAGATGTACTTGGATGGGACACTAATGGCATCCTTCACCTCAAACATCATACAGGAGGAACATAGCTGTCCCTGCACTGCCATCCCTGCTAGTCCCCTTATCACAAAGTAAAAAAGAAGAGACGCTTACCTGATATGTCTCTGGTCTTTAAGGTTAGCGGAGGTTGTTGGGTGGGAGGCCCTACGAAGGTAGGATCTCTGGTTGAGAAAACACTGACTTATTTCGCTGGATGGAAATAAAAATAAGAAGTCCCTCCTTTTCCAGAAATCTCTGCTCTCTGACTTCAAATTTAAAAGCTCAAATCAGTGACTCACCGCTCCCTTTGCTAAGGAAATTACTGATGCAGATGGGCATTTATGACAACTGACCATGGGCACACGCAGTCAGTCATTCTACCATCTGCCATGGAAGGATTCAAACCCAGGTTGCCAAAACATTCCCTGGGTCTCTGGATTAGCAGCTCAGCAATAATACTACCAGGTTGCCACCTCCCCTTCATCTGTGCAGTATGATTCTTTAATTAGCATTAAAGAATCCTCATGTGGAAAGCTTTGAACTCTTTCAGTACCTACTCTGAGTGTTTGTTGGAAGAAAACAGAGAGAGCTTTCATTCACGGGGCGTGGACATGGCTGGCAAAGCCAGAAATTATTGTCCATCTCTAAACACCCTTGAGAAGGTGGTAGCAAGCTGTTTTTTTTTAGGTTAGTCTAGATGAGGATGGCAAATTTTAAAATAAGGCAGGTTTTCTCAATAATTCATTTGTCACGTGATCATTATTATGAAGACCACTTTTCATCTGAGATCTACTTAATTTACTAAATTTGAATTCTCAGCTGCTGTATGGGATTTTAATTTCTGCCTCTGGATTACTCATCCACACATATATATATGGCACTTTATTATCAAATAGCCCTGTGCTGTACTGTCCTGGGGTGCTTGGTAGGGGCAGTGTACAAGAAGCGTTATTTTTTGTTAGAATAGGAGAGTAAACTTTAGTCTGTCTGTCCCTGTCCTAGATGTAGTTGAGAGAGCTTTACCTGCTGTTTACTTTTAGTTTAGAGAGGGCTTTTTAGAGAGGGCTTTTTAGAGAGGGCTTTACTCCGTATCTCAACCATTGCTGTGCCTGCTCTGGGAGTATTTTACAGGAAGGAAGGTTTACTTTCAGTTTAAAATAGTTGAGAGTGCTTTATTCCATCTGAATATTATTCAGCTGAATCACTGTGTACCAATTATACCTGTAATTGCTCCACCTGATATCTTCTGCTGGCATAGGCATTCAGGGCATCTCGCAGCACATCCATGAACTGCCCAAGGTCATTCTGCAGGTACTTGCGAGCTGTCTGCTCCAGAGGGATGAAGGCAGGTATGTTGTGCTGAATTATCTTGCATGGATGCTTGGTGTGAATGTCCAGGTAATAAGAGTCTAGGTAGATACCCTCATGTGCAGTGCTGATACAGAAAGAGAATGTAGAGCTTGGCTCTCTCACCTTAACACTAACTCCTACACAGAGACAGAAAAAGATCAAGTGTAACCAACAGTGATCATCCAAACAGACGTTTTTGCCTCTCCTTCTGATGCCCGAGTGTCTCTGATACTTCACCAAAATCTCGCATCAGTCTAGGGATAAGTGGCCTTAATCTATCCACTAAATTACAATATACTATCAAAAGATAAAAGGTGCTCCAAGTAGATTGGCTGGAACTAATTTAACCCAAAAGAGTAAACAGAACCCACGGTTATGATAAAAGCAAACCATGGATCATGTCTAATCTGACCTTCAAAGCTGCTGATATTTTACCTGAATCAGGGCTGACTTATAAACAGAGTATAAAATAGAGTCATAGAGTCCTATGGCATGGAGACAGGCCCTTTGGCCAAACTGGTCCATGCCAACCAAAATGTCCAACTACGCTAACCCCATTTCCCTGGCCCATATCCTTTCCTATCCATGTATTTGTTCAAATGCCTTTTAAATGTTATTAATGTACCCGCTTCAACAACTTCCGCTGGCAGCTCATTCCATATGCGTACCACCCTCTGTGTAAAAAGTTGCTCCTCAGATAACCTTTTATTCTTTCCCCTCTAACCTTAAACTGATGCCCTCTAGTCCTCGATTCCCCAACCCTGGGAAAAAGGCTGAATGCATTCATCCTACCCAAGCCTCTTATGATATTACACATTTCTGTAAGATCCCCACTCAGTCTCATACGCTCAAAAGAAAAAAGGGTCTAGCTTGTCCAACTGCTCCTTATTATTCAGACCCTTGAGTCCTGGCAAAATTCTTGTAATTTTCTTCTGCACCGTTTCCAGTTTGATAACGTCCTTCCTATGGCAAGGTGACCAAAACTAAACACAATGCTCCAACTGTATTCTCACCAACATCATGTATAACTGCAACATAATTTCCCAACTCCTATACTCAATTGCCTGACTGATGGAGGCCAGTGTGCCAAAAGCCTTCTCCACTGCTCTGTCTACCTGGGACTCCACTTTCAGAGAACCACGTACCTGAAATCCAAGGTCGCTCTGTTCCACTACACTCCTGAAGGCCCTACCATTTAACATGTAATTCATATCTAGATTTGATTTTCCAAAATGCAAGAGCTAACACTTATCTATATTATACTCCATTTCTTGGCCCACTTCCCCAGCTGATCAAGGTCCTGCTGCAATTTCTGATAACCTTCCTCACTGTCCACAATACCGCCTATTTTAGTGTCATCGATAAACTTATTAATCATTGATATAGATAACAACCAGCTCTGGGCCAGCACCAACCCCTGAGGCACTCCACTAATCACAAGCCTCCAGTCCGACAAGCATCCTTCCACTATTACTCTCTGCTTCCTACCATCAAGCCAATTGTGTATCCCATTTGCCAGCTGCCCCTAACCTTTCAGAGTAGCCTACCATGTGGAATTTTATCAAAGTCTGTATAGATTTCTGTAAGACCTATGTCTATCGTCTTGCCCTCCTCAATTTTCCTTGTCATTTCATCAAATAACTCTAATAAGCTTCTGAGGCATGATACCCCATGCACAAAGCCATGCTGACTGCTAATCAAACCCTATCTTTCCAAATTCATGTTGTATCTTATCCCTCAGAATCTTCTCAAGTAACCTACTGACCACAGAAGTGTTAGGTTTATGGTTTATAGTTGCCAGGTTTTAAAGGTCAGCATCTCATTTTCTGCTTAGGGACTTTTCAGCCTTCAAGACTCAATATCAAGTTTAATAATTTTAGAACCAGAACACCTTCCTCTATGTCTTTCACCCACCTCACACGCTTGGACCTACTGTGACAGGAACTGCCTTCAGCACAGCCAACTCACACTCCCATTTGCCAGCATTAGCAGCTTTTCTTTCTCTCAGGCTTACCATTATCCATCCCTTTGTCTGCCTAACCGTTTTTCTCTCTCTGGGCAAAGTCTCCACCATTCGCTTATTACTTCCCACACCCTTCCCCAACCGCATCTTCAGTATATTTACCACTTTTTCAGAGCTATTACTAGTTCTGAAGAAAGCTCACCAGACTTGAAACTTTAACTCTGCTTTCTCTCTACTAATGCTGCTAGACCTGCTGAAATTCTCTAGCAATTTTGGTTTTTGTTTCAGATTTCTAGTATCTGCAGTTCTTTGTTTCATTTTGTTTTATGGAATTTACCATAGAGAAGGAGGCCTTTTGACCCAATGCGTCTGTACCGTCTCCCAAAAGAACTACAACCATTCCCATTCTCCAGCCCCAACTCCACAGCCCTTTAAATTCTCTTTAAAATATATATCCAGCTCTCTTTGAAACCTTGTACAGAATTTTCCTCTACCATTCTCCCAGCAATGCATCCTCATCCCAAAACTTCCTGAACAAAGAGGTTTCTCCTCACCTCACTTCTAGCTCTCTCGCTGACATCTTGAAATCATTACCCCAAGTTAATGACATACCACCTTGTGGAGACAGAATATCCTTCTTAACCCTGTCAAAATTGTTCATAATTTTGAACACATTTCAATAAGATCACTTAATCTTCTCTGCACCCAGGACAATAAGTCCAATTCCTCTAATTTTCCTTATGTTTAAAACCCTCATTCCTGGTATCATTCTACTAAATCTCCTTTGAGTTCTCTCCAGGGTTTTAATATATTTCCCTAAATAAGGTGCCCAGAAATGAACCCAATACTCCAAATCTGGGCTGACCAATGATTGCAAAGGGGTGGCATTACTTCCTTGCTTTTATATTCTATGCCTCTATTAAAAAAGCCAAGGAACCAATAAGCCTCCTTAACAACTGTTTCAACTTCCCTGGCCATCTTCAGAGAATTATGCATGTGAACACCAAGGTTCCTCTGCTCCTGTACTCCCCTCAAAGTTGCACTATTAAGCCTGTATGGTCTTGCATTAAACTTGCATTTCTCCACACTGAAATTCATCTGCCAGATTTCTAACCATTTGGCAACTTGTCAATGTCCCTCTGAACTGGGTAAGCATCATCCTCACAATTCCCTATTCTCCGAAGCTCAGGAGATCTGCACATTTAGAGATTTTGCCTCAACACCCACTGCTAAATCATCTATATAAATTAGAAAAGTCAAGGGTACTAACATTGATTCCTGGGAACACCAACTCATCTCCAATCTGAGAATGCCCATCTACACGTCCCCTCTGTTTCCTATCTTTTAGTCAATGCCTTCAGGATGAGTCGAAGGAGACTTCTTCAGTTTCTTTGACACTAGGTCAGTCATAGTATGCAAGCTTACATTTCCCAGAATCCTCCCAGACTACAGCCCTGTTGGATGCCCATCTTCCTACCGAGCACCAGGTCCTCCATAATCCCCTTCTCAGTTGTGGTGAGAAATCAGACTTCTCCCAAAATCCTCCTAAGTCGTTTCTCACCACTATCCTATCTTATTTGAGTAACTCAGTTAAGAGGTAGATACAGCAATCAATTTGGAAGACAAATGTCAGGTCAGCCTTTACTGCAAGTGGATTGGAGCAATTATATAGGGGCTTGGTGAGACCACATCTGGAATATTATATACAGCTTTATTCTTGACATTTAAAGAAATATTTGCTTGTACTGAAGACAGCACAGCAAAGGTACACTAAATTAGTCCCTGGGATGATAGGCTAAGTGAGCTCAGATTCTTGGGGTTTAGAATGAGAGTCAATTTCATTGAAACAGGCCAGATACAGGAAGGTGGTTTCTTCTGACTGGGCAATCTAGACATGGGGGCACAGTCTCAGGACAAGGATGCAATGATTTAGGAATGAAACTTCTTCAACCTAAGAGTTGTAATTCTTTGGAATTCTCTGCCCAGTGCTATGGATGGTCTTATGGTGCACTGTAGATTGGGGCTGAGGGGTGACCTTATAGAAGTTTCTACAATCATGAGGGGCATGGATTGGGTGAATAGTCAAGATCTTTTCCCCAGGGTAGGGCGGTCCAAAACTCAAGGTTATAGGTTTAAGGAGAGAGGAGAAAAATTTAAAAAGGTCCTAAGGGCCAATTTTATCATGCACAGGGTGGTGTGTATATGGAATGAGCTGCCAGAGGAAATGACACAGGCTGGTACAATTACAACATCTAAAAGATATCTGGATGGGTATATGAATAGGAAAGGCTTAAAGGATATAGTCCAAGTGCTGGCAAGTGGGACTAGATTAATTTAGGATATCTGATCGGCATGAATGAGTTGAACCAAAAGGTCTGTTTCCATGCTGTACATCCCTATGACTCTATGAATATTGTTAAGAAAGAGTTTTGCAGTATAAAGGGTTTGAAAAATAGAATTAAGGTTGACAATCAGCCATAATTGTATTCAAGTGGCTGAATGGTCCACTGCTGCTCTTATTTATTTTCATCCATGTTTTCGTATTATCAGTATTATTATTGTGGTCAACAATTTTGTGTGCAGTTGGTACTCACTATCCCACAATAAATTTATGTAAGTTGAGTGATGTTCAAGGATGAACAGGAACTCACCTGCAAGGTTATATGCATCCAGAATGTCCTGCAGAGTCTTGACTCTCCCTTTCAGTAACATGGCACTAACATCCACTTTGTCCAACAGTGGGACTGAGACTGTTCGTGTCTCTGCCAGAATATCTAACAAGGACTGCATATAAAAGAGCTAGTGTCAGTGTGGGAATATCAGACAAAGAGAGCTCTTACAAGCTGATCATACTCAATATTGCACTTGACCCGATATCTTACACAACAGCAGGGTCTTCCTAGCCCCCAGTGCTGCTATGGGGAAACAGGATCATATCCCAACACAGCAACTAGCAGAATTTCAATAAGAATCTGGAATTAAAAGCCAGTTTCAGTAATGGTGACCATGAAATGAAATTATTATTGATTCTCAAAATCCTATCTGAGCCAGTCATATCCTTACAGTAAGAGAGGTTTACTGCATGGAAACAGGCCCTTCGGCCCAACTAGCCAATGCCACCCAGCTTTCATAATTTAAACCCCTACCATTTGCCTGTGTTTGATCCATATCCCTCCATAGCTATCCCATCCATGTACAAATGTCAAAATTGTATTTAATTCCACCACTACCTCTGGCAGCCCCCATCCTGTGTGTGAAAACAATTGCCTCTCTAGACCCTTTTGTACCTCTCCCCTCTTACCTTAAACCTATGACCTCTAGCTTTAGACTCCCCTACTGGGAAAAGCTGACAGCTACCTTCCTTATTTATACCTCCCATGATTTGATATACCTCTACAAGGCCACCCCCTCAGTCTCCAACACTCCAGGAAAAGTCCCAGCCTATCCAACCTCCCCTTATAACTCAACCTTCTAGTCCTCTTAGCATCCTGGTAAATCTTTTCTGCACTCTTTCTAGTTTAATAGTATCTTTTCTACAGTAGGGTGACACAAACTGCACACAGTGCTCCAAATGTGGCCTTACCAACGAATTGTGCAGCTGCAACAAGTTGTCCCAACTCCAATACTCAATCCTCTGATCGATGACAGCTCATAGCCTTCTTCACCACCCTGACTACCTGTGACTCCATTTTCAAGGATCTATGAACCTGTACCCCTAGATCTCTGTTCTCCCCAAGGTTCTACCATTGACTATTTAAATTCTGTCCTGGTTTTCCTTATCAAAATGTAACACTTTGCATTTATCTAAATTAAATGCTAACTGTCATCCCTCAGCCCATTGGTCCAGTTGATCAAGATAGAGAAAGAAACTGCTATCCTGAGTTAGTCTGACCTACAGCAATGTGGTTGACTCTTAACTGCCCTTTGAAATGGCCAAGAGAGCCATTCAATTGTATCAAATAGCTAAAAGATCTCAAACGAATGACACCTAGACACCAGAAATGACAACAGCAAACTCAGCAATGTTGACTTTGTAAAATCATCCTTTCTTACTGCCAAAATTTGGAGAGCAGTTTCATAGACTAGTCAAGTAACAACTTGACACTGTCATATTTATGTAATCATATCTTACACACAACTTCCCAGACAGCACCATTACTGGATTTGTACTGTCCCACAACCAGTTTCGGCAAAGCACAGGTACTGGCACTAAACAAAAACAGAAAGAACCACAGATGCTGTAAATCAGAAACAAAATAAAAATTGTTAGAAAAGCTCAGCAAGTCTGAGCAAGAGTCACTAGACCTGAATTGTTAACTCTGATTTCTCTTCACAGATGCTACTAGACTAGCCGAACTTTTCCAGCAATTTCTGTTTTTGTTTGAGAGGCATTGGTACTTTGATTTTCAATTGGAAGGGAGCCCTCGAAATCCCCAACATTAATTCTAGATCCAGTGAAGTCCAGTAGCATCATGTCAACGAGGGCAAGGAATCTCTTGCTGATCATAACTTATTGAACACCCCCACCCCTTTGGTTTTGGCTGATGAATCAGTGCTGCTCCACGTTAAACACTGTTGGGAGGATGACTAAGTAGCAAAGGAACAAGGATGTACTCTGGTTGGGTGATTTTATTTTTGGGTCCTAAAGGACATTGCTGCTAGACGAGGTCTGCGACAGGTACTGAGTTAACTAACAAGAAGGAAAAACATACTGTTCCTCAATGTTCTCGGCCAGCAGGGTTAAGGAGAATCCCAAGGCATTTTATACATATGTTGGGAGCAAGAGAGTGGCTGGGGAAAGAGTAGGCACACTCAAGGATAAAGGAGAACAGTTATGTGTGGATCCTTAATGAGTACTTCATATCAGTATTCACCAAAGAGAGGGATATGAGGGATGTTGAGGTTAGGGAAAGGTGTGTGAATACTCTCAGGCAGGTCAACATAATGATGGAGGAAGTGTTGGGTGTTTTGAAATGCATTGAGATCGACAACTAAATGCACTTCAGATGATAGTCCCACTATGTTCATTAACCTGGTCCTGCCTATTCATCTAATTAGACTCACTTGACTTAACATCGACCATGTCCTCAATCACTCCACATGCTGACTTAGTACTGTTTCCCCACCCTGCCGCCACACTAGTTTAATTCCACCCGAGTGGCACTAGCAAGTAGATTGGTGCCCCTCCAGTTTCAGTATAACCAATCCTTCTTGTACAGATCTTGTACAGATTGGAACCAACGACATAGGAAGGGAAAAGGTTGAGATTCTGAAAGGAGATTATAGAGAGTCAGGCAGAAATTTAAAAAGGAGGTTCGCGAGAGTAGTAATATCTGGATTACTCCTGGTGCTACAAGCTAGTGAGGGCAGAAATAGGAGGATAGAGCAGATGAATGCATGGCTGAACTGGTGTATGGGAGAAGGATTCACATTTTTGAATCATTGAAATCTCTTTTGGGGTAGAAGTGACTTGTAAAAGAAGGATGGATTGCACCTAAATTGGAAGGGGACTAATATACTGGCAGGGAGATTTTCTAGAGCTGTTCAGGAGGATTTAAACTAGTAAGATGGGGGGGTTGGGACCCAGGGAGATAGTGAGGAAAGAGATCAATCTGAGACTGGTACAGTTGAGAACATAAGTGAGTCAAACAGTCAGGGCAGGCAGGGACAAGGTAGGAATAATAAATTAAACTGCATTTATTTCAATGCAAGGGGCCTAACAGGGAAGGCAGATGAACTCAGGGCATGGTTAGGAACATGGGACTGGGATAACATAGCAATTACAGAAACATGGCTCAGGGATGGGCAGGACTGGCAGCTTAATGTTCCAGGATACAAATGCTACAGGAAGGATAGAAAGGGAGGCAAGAGAGAAGGGGGAGTGGCGTTTTTGATAAGGGATAGCATTACAGCTGTGCTGAGGGAGGATATTCCCGGAAATACATCCAGGAAAGTTATTTGGGTGGAACTGAGAAATAAAAAAAGGGATGATAACCTTATTGGGATTGTATTATAGACCCCCCTAATAATCAGAGGGAAATTGAGAAACAAACTTGTAAGGAGATCGCAGCTATCTGTAAGAATAATAGGGTAGTTATGGTAGGGGATTTAACTTTCCAAACATCGACTGGGACCGCCATATTGTTAAAGGTTTAGATGGAGAGGAATTTGTTAAGTGCATACAAGACAATTTTCTGATTCAGTATGTGAATGTACCGACTAGAGAAGGTGCAAACTTGACCCACTCTTGGGAACTAAGGCAGGGCAGGTGACAGAGGTGTCAGTGGGGGAGCACTTTGGGGCCAGCGACCATAATGGAAAAGGATAGACCAGATCTAAAAGCTGAAGTTCTAAACAGGAGAAAGGCCAATTTTGACAGTATTAGGCATAAACTTTCAAAAGTTGATTGGGGGCAGATGTTCGCAGGTAAAGGGACGCTGGAAAATGGGAAGCCTTCAGAAATGAGATAATGAGAATCCAGAGAAAGTATATTCCTGTTAGGGTGAAAGGAAAGGCTGATAGGTATAGGGAATGCTGGATAACTAAAGAAATTGAGGGTTTGGTTAAGAAAAAGAAAGAAGCATATGTAAGGTATAGACAGGATAGATTGAGTGAATCCTTCGAAGAATATAAAGGAAGTAGGAGTATACTTAAGAGGGAAATCAGGAGGACAAAAAGGGGACATGAGATAGCTTTGGCAAACAAAATTAAGGAGAATCCAAAGAGTGGATTTACAAATATACTAAGGACAAAGTGGTAACTAGGGAGAGAAGAGGGACGCTCAAAGATTAGCAAGGTCTTTGTGTGGTTCTGCACAAAATGGGGGAGATACTAAATGAGTATTTTGCATCAGTACTTTCTGTGGAAAAGGATATGGAAGATATGGACTGTAGGGAAATAGATGGTGACATCTTGCAAAATGTCCACATTACAGAGGAGGAAGTGCTGGATGTCTTGAAATGGGTAAACGTGGATTAATCCCCAGGATCTGATCAGGTGTACCCGAGAACTCTGTGGGAAGCTAGAGAAGTGATTGCCGAGTGTCGTCCTGAGATATTTGTATCATCGATAGTCATAGGCAAGGTGCCGGAAGACTGGAGGTTGGCTAACATGGTGCCACTGTTTAAGAAGGACAAGCCAGGGAACTATAGACCAGTGAGCCTGATGTCGATGGTGGGCAAGTTGTTGAAGGGAATCCTGAGGGACAGGATGTACATGTATTTGGAAAGCTAAGGACTGATTAGGGATAGTCAACATGGCTTTGTGCATGGGAAATCATGTCTCACAAACTTGATTGAGTATTTTGAGGAAGTAACAAAGAGGATTGATGAGGGCAGAGCGGTAGAAGTGATCTATATGGACTTCAGTAAGGCGTTCGACAAGGTTCCCCATGGGAGACTGATCAGCAAGATTAGATCTCATGGAATACAGGGGGAAACAGCCATTTGAATACAGAACTGGCTCAAAGGTAGAAGATAGAGGATGGTGGTGGAAGGGCAACTTTTTCACACAGAGAGTGACACGTGTATAGAATGAGCTGCCAGAGGAAGTGGTGGAGGCTAGTACAATTGCAACATTTAAGAGGCATTTGGATGGATATATGAATAGGAAGGGCTTGGAAGAATATGGGCTGGGTGCTGGCAGGTGGGACTAGATTGGGTTGGGATATCTGGTCGGCCTGGATGGGTTGGACCGAAGGGTCTGTTTCCATGTTGTACATCTCTATGATTCTTTGAGATCCCACCTGCCCTGGAGGAGGTCTTAATGATCCATTTATCTGAAGCTCTCCTGAGTGAGTTATTCAGCTGCACATTCAACTAGTAACCAGCAATGTTAATGAGAATAATGCATTTGATGTGGTCTACATGGAATTTAGCAAGTTTTTTGATAAGGTTTCTCATGGCAAACTGATTAAGAAATAAACAATCCATGAATCCAAGACAAATTTGTACATAAGATCCTAAATTGGCTGAGAGACAGAAAAGAGAGTGATGGCAAAAAGATATTTCTGTGACTGAAAATCCATTGCTGTTTGAGGTGTATATTAACAATTTGGATTGACATGCTGAGGTTATGATGGAGAAATTCACTGATGGTAAATGCAACAAACCTGGTTTAACGGACATGATTCGGAGATGCCGGTGTTGGAGTGGGGTGTACCCATAGGGAGGTCCTCAACCGGGACCTTGGGTTTATGTCACATTACAGGTGATCACCATTGCACTACACACAGATATTCCTACAAACACACATTCTCACATACACACGGACACAGGTACACACAGACGCGCACACAGACACCCACACACACCCTTATAGACACACACACTCCCACACATGCACCCCCTCACAGACTTAAGACACTCTGCACTCACCACAC
>NC_057718.1:991388-997108 GCF_004010195.1 Chiloscyllium plagiosum | reverse complement strand
TTTTAAAAAAAGGGTTTTGTGATTTACACATGAAAGAAGTGAAACTATCACTGTATTCTAACAGATGAAAGGCTTAACAGACAATCAATTCTTCAATGTATAATTTCAGTTACATCACACTCTAAATTTTTGCTATAAATTCTGTGTTACGATCGAGCCCTCCACTATCACCTGATGAAGGAGTGTCGCTCCGAAAGCTAGTGTGCTTCCAATTAAACCTGTTGGACTATAACCTGGTGTTGTGTGATTTTTAACTTTGATTTTAACGGGCACTCTTGATTAATCAGCAAAAATTATATACCTTAAATACCACAAGTTTACTGTACTGTCACGATCTCCGTAATAGTCAGTTGAGAGCACAAGTAAGGCAGCTCTCTGTTGGTAAGTTTTATTTAAGGAAAAGTGCATTATTATTTCACTGATTTACACTGTAAATAACATATAAAAACCCCTTGCATGACATTTCTATTCCTTAGTGCGTGTTTTCACATTAATTATGTAGACCTCTTGATCAATGGGAATATTTGATCGACTAGCACACTCCTCGTCCTATAGGTGCCGGTTAATAAAATGTTTTCCATAGTGACGAGGATAGCTATAAACTGTTGAAGATACCAACAGACCTGTTGACTAGGAAGAGCACGGCAAATAGAATTCAACCTGCAAAAATGTGAAAGTAATGCGCTTGGGGAGGACTAACAAGGGAAAGGATTACACTGTGAATGGTGGAATCTTAGAAAGCATTGAAGAGCACAGGAACCTTGGTCTGCATACCAACAGATCGCTGAAGGTAGCAGGGCAAGTGTGAATATGGTGGTTAAAAAGCCATGTGAATACTTGCTTTAATTACCTGAGGCAGAGTGGATAATTGTTTTTATTACCTGAGGCATAGAAAATAAAAACAAGGAGGTTAAGCTGGAAAGAGAAGAAAGTGAGGACTGCAGATGCTGGAGATCTGAGCTGAAAATGTGTTGCTGGAAAAGCGCAGCAGGTCAGGCAGCATCTAAGGAACAGGAGAATCGACGTTTCTGGCATAAGCCTGAAGAAGGGCTTATGCCCGAAACGTCGATTCTCCTGTTCCTTGAATGCTGCCTGACCTGCTGCGCTTTTCCAGCAACACATTTTAAGCTGGAAAGGGAGTCCACAATTGTGAAAAGCTCACAATTTGAGCCATGTGGATTGGAAAACAGGGCTCCAACTTGGACTCAAGAGTATCATATTGTAGCTAAAGCTGCTAAGCACCTTCACTTACTCCAGCAGACTGTGCAGTCACTCTGGTCCTCAGTGCATCCCTTTTTGATCTCAGTCTTTCCAACAATGTTTTTTCCTGCTCTAGAACCTGCGCTTTGTGCTGTGCTTCTAATTGTTCTGACGCCAGCTTCTTGGCACATTTTTCCAGTGTCTTCAAGTGTTCCAGCACACCTACAAAACGCAAAAATGGATTAATTGCTTTATATTTTGGAATGCTTCACACAACATATTACACAGGAACATTAAATTACTGCATGACAAATGACCAAATTCCATCTAGTTAAATTTCTCCCATGCAAAGTTACAAATCACACAACACCAGGTTATAGTCCAACAGATTTAATTGGAAGCACTGGCTTTTGGGGTGCCGCTCCTTCATCAAGTGGTTGTGGAGGGCACAATTGTAAGACACAGAATTCATAGCAAAAGTTTACAGTGTGATGTAACTGAAATTATACATTGAAAAAGACCTTGATTGTTTGTTAAGTCTCTCATCTATTAGAATGACCATGATAATTTCACTTCTTTCATATGTAAATCACAAAATGGTTTTAAAAAGTTACATTCTCAGGTTAACTGTCACAATTAGTGTCAGCACAGATAAGATGTTGAGGTGTTAGCCCCCTGTGTCATAATGTTTAGACTGATTCTAATCTAAAATGTGAGTTAACAGAGTCTTACGTGGATTCATGCAATTTTTGAGCAAAGTACAATGTAACTCTGAGGAGAAAGTGAGGTCTGCAGATGCTGGAGATCAGAGCTGAAAATGTGTTGCTGGAACAGCGCAGCAGGTCAGGCAGCATGCAGGGAACAGGAGAATCGACGTTTCGGGCATAAGCCTGAAGAAGGGCTTATGCCCGAAACGTCAATTCTCCTGTTCCCTGGATGCTGCCTGACCTGCTGCGCTGTTCCAGCAACACATTTTCAACAATGTAACTCTGCAAGTACAAATTCACCCCACAAAGATATATGGGTATGTGTACATGTAGGGGTGTGAGTGTGTGTGTGTGGGGGGGGTTGAGAGTGTCTGTGAGAGAGAGTGTATGTGTGTGTATGAGTGTAAAGTGTCTAAGTCTGTGAGAGGGTGCCTTTGTGTGTGTGTGTGTGTATAGTGCAATGGTGGTCACCTGTAGTGTGACATGAACCCAAGGTCCCAACTTAGCTATCAGTCTCTGCTCGGCCACTTTTCACTGCTGCCTGTCCCGAAGTCCGCCTTGGAGGACGGTCCGCAGTTCCGAGTTCGAATGTCCTGGACCGCTGAAGTGTTCTCCAACTGGGAGGGAACACTACTGTTTGTTGATTGTTGTGCAGTGCCCATTCATCCGTTGCCATAGCCTTTGCTCGGTTTCACCAATTTACCATGCCTCAGGGCATCCTTGCCTGCATGCAGGTAGTCACAGGACACAACAATATCAATTCCATCATGGTCATGATCAATCTTTATCAGAGTCCACGACAAATGGAGGATATGGTATAATGTGAATAAATGTGAGGTTATTCACTTTGATAGCAAAAACAAGACGACAGATTATTATCTGAATAGAAATAGACTTGAATAGGACTGGTGCAATGAGATCCAGGTTTCCTTATACACCAGTCAATGAAAGCAAGCATGCAGGTGAAGCAGGCATTGAAGAAACTAAATGGAATGTCAGTATTCACAGTGAAAGGATTAGAGCACAGGAGCTAGGATACAAACATACAAATGAATAAGGAACAAGAATGGGTCACTCAGCCCTTAAAGACTGCTCCACCATTCAGTAAGAACATGGCTAATCTGATTTTAACCTCACTGTGGCGGCATGGTGGCTCAGTGGTTAGCACTGCTGCCTCACAGTACCAGGGTCCCAGGTTCAATTCCAGCTCGAGCAACGTCTGTGTGGAGTTTGCACATTCTCCGTGTCTGTGTGGGTTTCCTCCCACAGTCCAAAGTTGTGCAGGTCAGGTGAATTGCCAATACTAAATTGCCCATAGTGTTAGGTGCATTAGTCAGAGGGAAATGGGTTTGGGTGGGTTACTCTTCGGAAGGTGGGTGTGGACTGGTTGGGCCAAAGGGCCTGTTTCCATACTGTAGGGAATCTAATTCAATCTGAACTCTACATTCCTGTATATCCCCAATAATCTTTCGTCCCTTTTAGTAATCTACAATTGATTTACCTTGCCTTAAAAATACTTAAAAGAATCTGCATCCAGTTTCTTTTGAGGAATGGAGTTCTGAGGATTTATAACCCTCTCAGAGAATAATTGTTTCCTCATGTTTTAAATGAGCATCCCTTATTTTTAAGCTATGGCCTCAAATTCTAGGTTCTCCAACAAGAGGAAGCATCCTTTCAACATCACATAGTCAAGTTCCATCAGGATCTTATATGCTTAAATGAAGTCACTCTGATTCTTCTAAACTCCAGACGATACAGGCCTGGCCTGACCAGCCATTCCTTATAAGGGGATCCAGTCATTGCCAGTATGAGTCTAGTATGAGATGTGGGAGATGGAGTTTAATTTGGATAAATATAAGGTATTACATTTGGTAAAACAAACAATTAAAAATAGGAGTATGAACTGCTTCCAACTCATTAACATTCTCCCATAGGTATGATGACCAGTATTGTACACAGTACTCCAGATGCAGTCTTACCAAAGCATGCATAACCAAACTACTCTTAGATTATTAGACTATAAGAAATAGGAACAGGAGTATACTATTCAACCCCTCGAGCTTGCAGCATTCAAAAGGATCATGAACTGACATTCCTCACTTCCACTTCCTCGTCCTTTCCCAGTATACTTTCACTCACCTACTGGTTAAGACCTATCTCAGAGTCATGGAAAAAGACTCCTTTTCCAAACAGTCCATGCCAAGCATAAGCTCAAACTAAAATAGTCCTACATGCCTGTGCCTGGTCCATATCACTCCAAACGTTTCTTATTCATGTACTTACCTAAATACCTTTTAAACATTATAACTGTACTTGCACCCACCACTTCCTCTGGCAATTCATGAACTAATTGCTGTGTAAAAAAAAATTGCCCCTCAAATCTTTTTTAAATCATTTTCTTCTCATCTTAAAAATATGCCCCCTCGTCTTGAAATCCCTCAAGCTTGGGAAAAGACACCTGCCATTCACATTACCTAGACTCATGATTTTATAAACTTCCAGTTCAAGGGCTCCTGAGCCAGAGCTCATCCACTCCAACTACTTTTTTTTTATTCCTCTCTTTTTTTAAAAAAATTTTACTTACCTTGTCTGAGCCGGGACAAGCACTGGTGGTGGCCAGAGCGCAGCCCCTATCCCTTAAGCGTTCTCGGGCCAGGCCCAGGGTGCTGACCTTGGGCAGGCATACCGCAAACATCAAGCAGGCCCAGCACAGAGGAGAGAGAGAGACAGACAGACAGAGACACAGACAGGCAGAGAGAGAGAGAGAGGAATCGCCGCATGCCACATTGGCAGAGGGGACATCAGAGATTTTAGCCCAGCAGCAAAGATGGAACCTGAGGGTCAGCAACTTTGTTGTTAGTTGGGTATGATTGGAATTGATTTGTTGTAGTCATGCGTTTCTGAGTATGGTAAATAGCTTTGTTTGTGAGCAGTACAAGCATATCATAGTAAGCAAGGACATACAGATCACAGGCTGCTTTGACAGAGTAGGCATACAGGTTACACTGCATAGGAGGTGCGTAAAGCAAGATCAACGTTATTTTAAATTAGGAAATCCATTCATCAGTCTAACAAAGGCAGGGAAGAAGCTGTTCTTGAACCTGCAAGTGCATGTGTTCAGACTTCTGTATATATTGCCTGATGGAAGAGGCATTACCGGGGTGAGATGGGTCTTTGATGATCTGCAGTCCTCACTTTCATCTCTTTGGCAGCCTTTCCGCAGTAGTGAGCCAAGTAAACGGAGTCCATGAATGGAAGGTTGGCTTCTGTGATGGCCTGGGCTGCGCACACTACCTTTTGTAGTTTCTTACGGTCCTGGACAGAGCGGTTGCCATGTCAGGCTGTTAAGCAGCCAGATATTATGCTTTCTATGGTGCATCTGTAAAAGTTGGTGAGAGTCCTCAAGGACATGCAGATTTCTTAAGCCACCTCAGGAAGAGACATTTTTGTGCCTTCTTGACCATCACATCGACATGGGAAGTCCAGGACAGTTTGTCGATTATCATCACGCCTAGAAACTTGACGCTCTCAACTTCCGCTCCATTAATGTAGACAAAGATGTGTTCTCCTCCTTTATTTCTGAAATCAATTATCAGTTTTTTTGTTTTGCCATTGTTGAGTGAGGTTGTTATCACTGCACCATAGCATCAAGCCCTCTATCTCTTTTCTGTATTCTGAATCATCATTGTTTGATATCTGGATTAGTGGTGCTGGAAGAGCACAGCAGTTCAGGCAGCATCCAAGGAGCTTCAAAATCGACGTTTTGGGCAAAAGCCCTTCATCAGCCCTCCCCCCCCCCTCCCTCTCCCCCCC
>NC_057718.1:980955-988175 GCF_004010195.1 Chiloscyllium plagiosum | reverse complement strand
ATGGGGGGGTTGGCAGGGGGGCTTTCAGGTGAGGGGGTGGAGGGGTCGTCCAAGTGGTGGGGATGGAGTTGCGCTTGCAGGTGGGGGTGGAAGGAGGAGGGAGTGTGCAGATAGAGTGGAGAAAATGGTGAAAATCACAATCACCTGATGAAGGAGCGTCGCTCCGAAAGCTAGTGTGCTTCCAATTAAACCTGTTGGACTATAACCTGGTGTTGTGTGATTTTTAACTTTGTACACCCCAGTCCAACACCGGCATCTCCGAATCATAAAAGAAATGTTGATATATTTCCAAGTCAGGCTTGGAGAGGAACTTGCAGATGGTCATACTTCAGCGTAACTGCTGTCCTTATCCATACAAATGACAGCAGTCTTGAATTTAGAAGTTTTGATCAATGGAACCTTGTTGAATTTTGCTATGCATCTATAGATACAAAACACAGCTACGCCCAGGATTTTGATCATGGGGATTCAGTGATAGTTTTTCCACATGTTCCTCTCTTGAAAGTGGTCATTGCCTGTGTCAGCGCAAACATAGATATTGTCTGGATCTTTCTGCATTTAAACGTGGACGTTTTGGTGTGTGAAGAATTGCAAATGGTGCTTAATATTGTGCAATAATCAGCAAACAACCCCACTTCTGATCTTATGACAGAGGGAACTCATGCAGGGACGTTCTGGAGCTGAGATTACTGACCTCCAACAATGACATCACTCCTGACGTGACTCTAACCAGCAGAGGGTTACCCAAACACACACACACACACGCACATATACTTGGTCCCCACACACAGCCCACACCACACCTGATTTCCATGGGTTTCAACATTCCTCGATGCCACACTTTGTCCAATGTGGAGGACTGTCATGATCAATTCACGTCTTGAGTCAACTCTTTGGCCTGTGTTTGAACTAAGGCTTTAATGAGTTAAGGAGTTGAGTGCCCCTGGCAGAACCTAACTGATTTTCAGACAGCAGGTAATAGCCAAACAAGTGCTGCTTGACAGTACTGTTGATGAGACTTTACTGATGATCAAAAGTAGACTAATGGGTTTAAAGGCTGATAGTTCAACAGGGCCTGATAATCTACATCTCAGAATACTAAAAGAAGTGGACCTAGAAATATTTGATGCCCTGGTCATCTTCCAAAGTTCTATCAAATCTGGAGCAGTACCTACAGATTGCAGTGTGGCAAAAATAACCTCACCACTTACAAAGAGAGGGAGAGAAAAGACCAAGAATTACAGACCAGTTAGCCTAACATCAGTTGTGGGGAAAATGCTAGAGTCTCTTATAAAAGATGTGATTACTAAACATTTACAAGCTGACCAAATCTATCAAGTTTTTTTAAAGGATGTAACCAGTAGCACACAAGGGAGACCCAGTAGATGTGATGTATTTGGGCTTTCAGAAGATTTTTGATAAGGTCCCTCTTAAGCGGTTAGTGGGAAAATTTAAAGCACAGAGAGAAGTATAATATATCAAGATTTGTATGCAAGTTAGCTCGCTGAGCTAGGAGGTTTGTTTTCAGACATTTCGTCACCATACTAGGTAACATCATCAGTGAGAGTCTCTGGTGAAGCGCTGGTGGTATGTCCTGCCTCTCTCTTTATAGGTCTTGGTTTCTTCAGGTGAGTGATGTCGTGTCCAGTTCTTTTTTTTTCAAGGGAAGTTAGAAAGGGTGTAAATCGATGTGTTTATTGATGGAGTTCTGGTTAGAATGCCACGCCTCTAAGAATTCTCGTGCGTGTCTTTGTTTTGCCTGTCCTAGGATGTGTGTGTTGTCCCAGTCAAAGTGGTGTCCTTCTTTGTTTGTATGTATAGAAACTAGTGTTAGTGGGTCGTGGCTTTTGGTGGCCAGTTGGCATTCATATCTCCTGGTGGCAAGTTTCCTGATAATTTGTTTGATGTAGTGTTTTTCACGGTTCTTGCATGGTATCTTATAAATGACCTTAGTTCTGCTGGTTGTTTCTATTGGATCCTTTAGGTTTATTAGTCGCTGTTTAAGTGAGTTGGTAGGTTTGTGAGCTGCCATGATGCCAAGGGGTCTGAGCAGTCTGGAAGTCATTTCTGATATGTCTTTGATGTAAGGTCATGTGACTATAGTTTTTGGTTGCGTTGTCTGCTTGTTTGGGTTTGTTTCTGAGGAATCAACGGATTGTGTTTATTGGGTACCTGTTTTTCTTGAAAACATATATTGTTCCCCTTTTTGTAGTTCTTGGGTGCTGCAGTGTGATGTAGCTCGTTGTAACAATATCTTGATTGCTTCTGAAGTTAAGAGTTTGGTACTTGTGTATTGTTTTTCTGTAGACACTGGTTTCAAGCTCTCCGTTAACTGTACGTTCAACAGTCACGTCTAGGAATGCGAGTGTATTGTTGTTCGCCTCCTCTTTTGTGAATTGTATGCCTGTCAGGATCACCAGTATCAGGGCTCTTGGTCGAAGGAGAAATACAGAGACTTGAACAAGCTGCCCTCCCATCTATATCCAACTTTGGGTCTGCTACGTAGATGACTCCTTTGTCATCACAAAACAGAACAAATTAGAGGAAGCACACAACACCATCGACAATATCCTGACAGGCATCAAATTCACAAAACAGGAGGGGAATGACGACAGACTCCCATTCCTAGTCGTGCCAGTTGAACGTACCGTTAACTGAGAGCTTCAACAAGCATCTACAGAAAAATAACACAATGGACCAAATACTTCAGAAGCAATCATCCCAACATCCACAAACAGAGCTACAATAAGCAGTGATATAATATCTTGAGCTAACTCTCATATTTACCATCATCCTGAGCTCCAAATCTTCTCAAAAATTGCTAATATCAAGGTTTGCTTGACAGACAGGAAACAGTGTGGCTTTCAATATGACCTTTTTCCATTGGCAGGCAGTGACTAGTAGGGTATCATAAGGATCAGTGCTTGGGTCCCAGCTGTTCATGACACATGTACATTGTCTGGATGAGGAAAGTTAATGTATGATTTCCAAGTCTACCAGCAACACAAAACTGGACAGAGCTGAGAGGAGGCTTCAAAGTGATTTAGACAAGTTGAGTGAATGGCCAAACATCTGGCAGATGCAGTACAATTTGGCAGAAGTTCCTCACAGTAGTCGCTTAGGCCCAGCCATCCTCAGCTGCTTCATCACTGACCTTCCTTCAATCATAAAATCAGAAGTGAGATGTTCACTGATGATTGCACAATGTTCAGCACCATATGCAACTCGGTTGATAGTGAAGCAGTCTGTGTTCAAATGCAATAAGACATGGACAGCAACCAGACTTGGGCTGAAAAGTGGCAAGATGACCATCTTTCTTAGGAGAGGATCTGACCACCGCCCTTTGACATTCAACAGCATTACTGTCACTAAATCCAGTAACAACATCCTAAGAGTTACCATTGACCAGAAACTTAATTGGAGTCATGATATAAGTTTATTCTGGGTAATCCAAGATGGAGGACAGGAAACAATTGTGGCTGTAAGAGCTGCTCCTTTTTTTGAGGTATTTTATGTGTTGGAGGTGATTTCCTTGAATTCCAGAAGCAGCAATTACTGTTTTATATGATGTTGCATTGTTTTGGAACTTTGGGGGATAAAGGTCAAAACAATGGCACTTTAGGAAGGAAGAAACAGACAAAGGAAGTGACCACATGGTCAGAGAAAGAAACCTACACTACTGTCTGACACAGCAGTGAATCTGCACAGTTACTGCCTTTGCTGTTTGAGTCCATTTATATCTGGCCATCGGATTGCATCTAGGAAAAATTAACAAACAGCGAAATTCACAGCCAACCTTGGAGGAACCTGAGGGCGAGAGATCACAGCACAAACAGATAAGTGCATAGTTTTTAAGTGTGACCTTGCTGTAAGTCTCCAATAATGAGTAGAATGGGTTCTTTCTTGATTATATGTTTTATTGAAATTTGTCTCTTTATTAAATTTTAAAAATATAAACCATCAATACTAAGTTAGCCTGGAGCTGTGATTTTTTTTTAACAATAAGATGGGCTATTTTCTGGGTCTGAAGATTGTGAAGGAGCAAAGATAGCCTTTAGTAGAGTGATGTGCTCTACCTGTCCGTTGAGAGAGTTCCCATATTACTGATAATTATGTCTGTAGGAAGTGTCTTTGGTTGCGAATCCTATCAAATTGCATGGATCAGTAGGAACAGCAGTTAGAGACAATAAGGAATTAACAGGAACTAGAGAGTGTGATGGATGGTAGTTATAGAAAGGGAGAAAAGACACAGATACAGTTAGGTAGATGGGTTAACTCCAGGGAGGGTATGAGAGGTAGACAGGTAATGCAGGAGTCTCCTGTGGCTATCCCCATTTCTAACAAGTATGCTGTTTTGGAAACATAGGGAGTGATGGAGTCTCAGGGGAATATAGCACGAACTGCCAAGTTTCTGGTAATGAGAGTGGCTGTAATGTAACAAGGAGTCCGTCAGGTTCCAAGTGATCGATTATGATAGGAGACTCTCCAGTCAGAGGCACAGACGGATGTTTCTGTAGCCGACAGTGAGAAATCAGATTGGTGTGTTGCCTCCCTGGTGTCAGGATCAAGTGCCATCAACTACTACCTTCTGTCTTCTTCCGGCCAGCCAACTCCTAATCCAAACCTCCAACTCACCCTCAATGCCATACCTCTGTATTTTTTGCAGTAGTCTACCATGGGGAACCTTATCAAACGCTTTACTAAAATCCATATACACCACATCTACTGCTTTCCACCTCCTTAGTCACCTTCTCAAATAATTCAATAAGGTTTGTGAGGCACGACCTCCCTTCACAAAACCATGCTGACTATTCTTGATCACATTATTCCTATCCAGATGTTCATGAATCCTATCCCTTACAATTCTCTCTAAGATTTTGCCCACAACAGAAGTGAGACTCACCGGCCTATAGTTACTAGGGTTATCCCTACTCCTATTGAAAGTGTTGTCTTGAGAATTACTCGATATTTGTCAGAATAAAGATAATCTGGATATTTTCGTAGTCTTATTGCATGAATATGGCCTATTTCAGGAATGGTATAATCAGAGAACATTCCTAAGTCGTTCTTTAAGATGGAGAGAGTGTCATTCCTGAAGATATTTGAGCGTCAGACACTCTCTTTCCTGCGAAAGAGCTGCAGAATTCTTCTGGGGTTCGGTTTACCCACATTGAAAACGATCAGCTTTCTTGCTGCTGAGTATTCCAACCCGGAGAATGATCCCCCTAGATTCTGATGAACTACAATTTGAATCAGGCTCCTACAATTTTACCCAGGCACCATTTAACCATTGTTATTTGGTGTCATGATGTTCAGAGTAATTAGTCTTATTGCCGCTTTGGAATTTCCCTATTTTGAACTATGGTTAAAATGGTGTCAGGAGTTGACTGAGCTTGGGGGGGGGGGACTGAGCGTTAATGAATACGTTATTGTTGATCGATCACATGATTATTTCCAGGTTCCTTCACATTTACACCGATGTCTCAGTGATTCGCTGCAATGCAAGTGCCGTGTTTTTTTTCTGTACAGGAAATACGTGGGCAAGTTATCACATGTTTGGTACATGTCGGTGCTGGATTAGAACAGCGTGGTTGGAAATATGGCGAGCTCTTGACTTGAGTCACTGTTTCCAGTGTTTTGAGACGTTTCCTATGGTGTGTCGAGTGAATCAAATTGACTGAGTATTGGTGTTTCTGATCTGGGGCCCATTGATAAAGTCAGAAATGGATCATCTGTCCAGCGCTTCTGGTGTGCTGCACTCCCCGAAAACTGCGGATTTCGTTATTGGAGAACAGCCTCCACTTCCAATGTTGTCTTTCATTGTATCCCATCTTTTATTAATAAATATGGCAGGACCGCAATGATCGATCTGAACGATTGATGGTGGGATCACTGAGCGCTGTCCATGACTTGCTGCTTATGTTGTGAAGCATGCAAGTCGTCCTGTTTTGAAGTTGAAGACAACAGCTTATCCAGCTTGGCCCCTTATCTCTGGGCCTGCTCGGTTTTGCTACTGAGAAGTCGTTCTGCACTTTTCATTGAACCTTGGAGCATCTCTGGCTTGATAGTTACTCTACAGTAGGAGGTATATCGCGCCATGAGGTTGCCGTCTGAATGAGTCGTGCAGAGTATGATTTTATTGCTGCCCATGGCCCGCTGGACCTCATGTGCGCATCGTCATTAATTGCTCGTTCTGTTTGAAGTCTCTCCCATTCAGAACGTAGGTTGCTCATTGACAAGTTGGGAGGTTCTAACAATGTTCAGATGGCAAATCCTCCCCACAAAATCCGTCCTGTGGCCATTCCTACTGGTATATTAAATGAAGAAGTGTAGTTACAGTAGGTAGATTGATGATGATGAGCCCAATTATATATTTCCCTTTTGTTGATTTCCTCATAAACTACCACAGAGCAGTCTCGCAGCCACAGGATCCAGCATCACTGCTGAGTCCTATATCGACGCTATATCAAGGAGCAGACCCTCTCTGCCTGGCTCTGATTTGTCAGTGGGACAGAACCCACCAGGGAGGATGATCATGTTGCCTGGGACATAACTCTTTTAACAGAATCCTCTTTTACGGACACTGTCTGACTTTTGCTTGATTAGTTCTGTGGGAAATATTTGGCATTTCACTTTAACGTATTGTTCAATGAAGAGTTAATATCACTTTTTTGTTACAAATTTAAAGTAAACTAAACAGCATTAATTTTCAGTTCATAATTGTTGAATTGAACACTAATTAAATTACCAGAGTACAAAGTGAAATATTATACAATGCAGTGACAGTTCAAAATACCTTATTCATGTTGAGGTCAGTGAGCACACCATCTTGCAGTCAGCAAAGCTGTTAAACAGTATTTTTGAAAAATGCTTGAAATCAGATACAGTGCTCCTCGGTCTCACCACTGTCAGCAAAACCCTGACCATCTCCAAAATCTGCCCGGCCTGCTTCCGTACTTAACCAGACAGTTATTCACGCATTCTGTCACAACAGATCAGTTGGAGACATACCTGAACAGCAGGGATATGTTTGGCGCAGACTGGCTAATGGATTAGCATAGAGTTGGTGCGAGTCCAAACGCAGTTCAAAATTCGCAAGCATGTCCTGCAAGATTATTTCTTCTGATATGCCACCTAAAGTCAATAATTCTGCACATTAGACCGATTACTGAATGAATGTGTAATGGGTACGATGGATATCAGCAGCACGTGGTATTTTG